>NW_018175104.1:0-233 GCF_001263595.1 Phalaenopsis equestris
CTTTCCCTCCCTCATCTTATACGGTTGGTGTTAACGAAGTTGCTTTTAAAGAAAACTTTTATATTTAAAGAAGATATAGAAGTTGGAAAACAGGAGAAGATATACAAGTTGGAATCCCAATTATAAGATTCCATGTGACGCCAGAACAATGGAGAAGATATACAAGTTGTTGGAAAACTGCGCAAGGGGAGTGAACTGATAGGAGCATTCAATATATGTTAGTTCCCTACAAA
>NW_018175105.1:0-233 GCF_001263595.1 Phalaenopsis equestris
AAAAAATATAAAATTTGCATATTTTGCTTTGCTTTAAAAAGAAGAATAAAGGGCATTCTAGTCCTTCTTTGGTCGCTAGATAATCTTGAGATCCGTACAAACTATTTTTTAGTATACCATATATCTAATAAACTGATCGTTGATTATATATTATTATAAATTCTCATAAATCAAACTCAATTTGAAAAAACTTTTTTATTGTATTATTTTACGTGCAAGAAAAAAAAAAGAAA
>NW_018175106.1:0-233 GCF_001263595.1 Phalaenopsis equestris
TCCTGTCCGCCGGCGATGAGGAGACTATACAAACCTAGGGTTTTGGGCCGACGTGAGCTTTCTAAATCAGCCTGTTCTATTTGTGTGCTCAAAATTGATTCATTAAATTAAAATTGAAAAAAATAAATGTAAAGTGTGCGATTCGAATCTGAATCAAATCTATACAAATGAAAACACTAACCACATTGCCACATGAGTTATTATGATTTAAATTTAGACATAAATATATATAA
>NW_018175107.1:0-233 GCF_001263595.1 Phalaenopsis equestris
ACATTACCTACCAAAGCATACAACATAGCTCTTCTCATGATAGGATATGCTTTTGACTTGTCATCTGGTTGTCACCTTTTTTGCAAATGTTCTATTAACGGTCTTTGCCAATCTTCAGTAATGTCCCCTACTGCAGCTATCTCTTCTTTTTTTTCAAATTTGTCTAGACTATCGAGGTCTATATTTGATAAAACTTGACTTCCTTGTATTGTAATATCAATGGAATCCTCTAG
>NW_018175108.1:0-233 GCF_001263595.1 Phalaenopsis equestris
AATGTACAATTGTAAACCCATTCTCCCTATTATGAGAGAAAGATGTACCCTTGAACTTATATAGTGGATTACTTTGATTGGGCTAAACCCCATGATTTTTTCCATTTCCGAATTTTTCAACAAAAAATCTCGATATTTCCTTTTATTACTTTTTTTTTATCTGTGTGTTCCTCATATAACACTAAGACATTAAATTCTCACTTTATCATTTCAAATTTTCCTGCAAAAAAAAA
>NW_018175109.1:0-233 GCF_001263595.1 Phalaenopsis equestris
TTCAAAGTATTAGACATGTGAACACATAAAGATTCGAATGAAATTCTTCACTGATTCTATTTCAAACTCAAAATCCTAAATTTATATATATATTGATAAGATATAATAGATGAAATTCCAAGATTGTTCAAATCGACCACCTGATTCTTATATATTTATATATCTAACACTTCAAATTCTAATTTTTACATTCAGGCTACTTTACCTATGTTTGAAATTGTATATAAAAAAAA
>NW_018175110.1:0-233 GCF_001263595.1 Phalaenopsis equestris
GAATTCACTTAGGACTGCAGGCCAGGGACTGAGCCTCCAAGACCAGGAAAAACCAAAATAAATCAAAGCCAACCGGACCAAATCAGGTCCAAATAGGCCAAAGCAGGACCAACCACCTAGGGGCATTAGGAAGATAACCTATGCCTAGAGAAGAGTGGCCAAAGCCTAGATGAGAAAGTGTTGAACAAAAACCATTCTTTCAGTGTTCTTAATAATGAAGATTTTTTTTTTTT
>NW_018175111.1:0-233 GCF_001263595.1 Phalaenopsis equestris
AAAAAAAATAGGGCAAACCAGTGACATAGTGAGAAGTGCGTACTTGGCCAACAATAACAACATATTCTTCTTCCTTTTATGCCTTGATCCACATTTTAACAAACATAAGGCAATCAAACCACTTCAATTCTATAGTTTTTTTTGATAAATTTTAATAAAAAAAATCCAAAGGCCAGTCGATTACCCGAGCCCAAGGACGCAACATGATCCACTGTATTCTTCGCAGAAAAAAA
>NW_018175112.1:0-233 GCF_001263595.1 Phalaenopsis equestris
CATACACCAAGGTACATCCTCATGTAATTGTCCAGAAAAAGCATCCATAAAGAAAGCAAAAAAGGTATGAAAATCGATCCTTAATTTAATCCAACTAAAATAGGAAAATATTGGGTCAATCCTCCTATTCAAACACAACAGCTCCAGTATACATACCTTTAATGATTTGAATATAAGTAATATCAACGCCTTTTTCTTCTATAAAACTCTCCAAAGGATTTCTCTTGGAACCT
>NW_018175113.1:0-233 GCF_001263595.1 Phalaenopsis equestris
CCTTTTCAAAATCTTGCTATTAGTTGGATTATAGTGAATGCATTGCCCATGCATTTGACACTTTAATGAACCATTCTGTTGCAATTAATGATAGGCATGTGATTATCATGCTAGCTCATTTCAGTATTTTATAAGTTTTCTTAAAGTGATATGATTTATTTTATTTGTCTTTTACACTTAAATTACAATCGCCCCCTTTATTTATTTATTTATCAGTCGCAGCTTTATTATTA
>NW_018175114.1:0-233 GCF_001263595.1 Phalaenopsis equestris
ATGTAATGTCTAAGCTTTTGGGTAGAAAAAATTAATGCTAGACAATGCTTCTCATTAGGAGGATACTTTATCTCTGCTGGTATTATACATTGGCTTAAACAATGAAACAATTTTTCTTTACCGTCATCATTTAACTGAGCTAACAGGGCTCCGAGAAAGTCATCTAAGGTCGTAGTATAAAGTAAAGCTTTTCGCAAGATAGGGTTTGCCAAAACAGGAGGTGTCATTAAGTA
>NW_018175115.1:0-233 GCF_001263595.1 Phalaenopsis equestris
ATTCCGGTGACCGAGAGCTTCTTACTGGAAACTCTCCAACCAAAAATAGTACCTACAATGGGCTATAACATTATGTTCTCATCTTTTGAGATCAATTTTAAGAACACCTTGAATGGAGTGTGGCATCCCATTTTTATTCCAGGATTGATACCAGAATTTTAATTCCCATTTTGGGGTCAGATGCTAAATTTTGATTCCCATTCTCCAAAACACCTAAAGTTTGATAGTTCGAA
>NW_018175116.1:0-233 GCF_001263595.1 Phalaenopsis equestris
TCCTCCCATAGCCATGAACCAACTGCTTTCCTTTTAAGGTAAATTGGCATACTTAAGATGCTTTATATCTAATCTATTAGAAAGGTGTCAGTGCTTTCAACTTTACTCTAAAAGAATGCCAAATTCTACTAAGGAGAGTCGTGCCAACAGGGCTTTCGAATAGATTAAAGAAAACTTAGTGACACCTCCTGTATTGGCAGATTTTGCCCTAACTTTTGTTGAGGTCTACTCTT
>NW_018175117.1:0-233 GCF_001263595.1 Phalaenopsis equestris
TTTTTTTTTTCTCCTTTTGTTTGATATTTATATCAGCTATTGCTTGCATGGCATATCGCAATGGTAAAAGATAATTTTGGATGGAGATATTGTTGGTTAGGGTTCATCTCCTTTTACTAACATGATAGTATGGTGAGACCTTTTGGTGCAATTGAAAAGTCAAATACATTGAATCATTTACAGAATTAATTATCACCATGTAATTTTTGTGATTACATTTATATATGTTTAAA
>NW_018175118.1:0-233 GCF_001263595.1 Phalaenopsis equestris
CTCACATCTCCACCATCTCCAACTTCTCCCTCTACCACTTATCTCTTCTTCTCGGCCTCACCACCCTCTTCATGTCCATTACCTCCGTTCTCACCGCCATCTTTTCAATTTTTTTTTTTTATTTTGTTTTTAAACAAATGTGTTTTGGTTTTTCAAAAACACAAAAGAGGAAAAATTTATTTTATATGTTTTCAAAAAAGCTCCACCCATCACGATCTCAATCCACCACGACC
>NW_018175119.1:0-233 GCF_001263595.1 Phalaenopsis equestris
ATGGGAAAGATTGGATAGAATTCTTGCGAACTCCCTTTGGCTTAGTGAGTTCTTACACACTTCTATTCAATATCTTAATATGACAGGTTCAAATCATAGGCCACTGCTTATCACAATTTCTACCTCTCTTATCAAGCAAAAGTCAAGTTTTAGATATCTCAACATCTGGTCATCCCATCAGGATTTTATAAATCAGAATTCAATGGTATGGAGGGACTGTCACCATTCAAATC
>NW_018175120.1:0-233 GCF_001263595.1 Phalaenopsis equestris
TGGATACTAATGGGTATGAAAATATCAGGAAGATCATTGCTACTTTACTATAACCTCATGGACATGTTAGGGTGAAGAAGAAGCCTGCTCCTATTACCCGAGTCAGTTCAGTTTTCTAAAGACAAGCTGTCAAAGAATGTTGTTTTGTTGATGAATTACTCAAATGGGTAGGATGTGCAGTCTCCCATCACATGAGGAAAGAAATTCTAAGGGACATCAAAACTGCCAGACGA
>NW_018175121.1:0-233 GCF_001263595.1 Phalaenopsis equestris
AGAGGAAGATCTATATCTATAATAGATGATTATGAGAACTTTCCTACATGATGACTTAGAAGAGGAATTGTATATTGAGCAATCATAGAGATATGACGTTCTAGAACAAGAATAAATGGTAACATAAGGAAATGTTTATAATTTGAAGGAGGCCCCAAGACAATGATATATGAGATTTAAAAGGTTGATGCCAGACAATGAATATATGAAGCATCAAATAGAAGACACTTGCT
>NW_018175122.1:0-233 GCF_001263595.1 Phalaenopsis equestris
ATTAACGCTTCATATTCTACTTCATTGTTGGTGCAGGAATCTGTCGAGTGATAGGAGAATCTCAGTATGCTATTATCCGACATGATGAAAATGAGAACTATCTCTGCTTTGCCCGGTATAATTATCTTTGATCCTTTAACTTCTCTGGCTAACGAAGCTCTGTCGAAGTACATCTCTCAGGGTTACACACTAGATAATTCCATTTGTAATATCTGTTCATTTGACAATTCATC
>NW_018175123.1:0-233 GCF_001263595.1 Phalaenopsis equestris
TGTATTTACATATCTAACACCTAAGTTTTATTTTTTTTTACATTTATAACACAAAAAAATTTCACGTAGAATTAAAAATATCGCTATGTGCTGATCATTTTTTATAAATGAGAAACAATCAACTGGCAAAGTTGTAATTGACCAAATTTCATAGGATCAAAAAGTAACGGAATATATGCTGATTAAATACAGTGACTGAATTAGAAATGTTTAAATTAGATGGTTGAAGTTAA
>NW_018175124.1:0-233 GCF_001263595.1 Phalaenopsis equestris
TAGAAAGACTCCATGAAGGCAAGTGGTTGATAGGGTCTCCACTCAAAAACTATAGAAGGCCACAAACATCAGATGATATATGTACATAAAAAATCTCAGAAGGCTATGGGCCTCAAAATGTATATGTACATTAAAAATCTTAGAAGACATAAGCCTTAGAAGAGTTCGATTTCCCCATGCTTCTAATGCGAAGATGGGGTATCACTTGCTTGGAAGTTGGGTGAAAGCATCCC
>NW_018175125.1:0-233 GCF_001263595.1 Phalaenopsis equestris
AATTAAATAAATAAAATATATTTCTTTTTTAATAAAATAAAAACATAAATTATGAACATACCTTATTTCTCACATGAAACACAATCCCTTCGACTCGACTCCTTCCTTAAAGCCGCTCAAGTGCCCTTGCCTCCTCCTTCCTATTATTCCTTCACGCATAGAGGATGGTACTGCTAGACTTGTCCCCTTCTCCTTCAAGCAACCGCATGCAAAAAACCCTAAGGGTGCACTGC
>NW_018175126.1:0-233 GCF_001263595.1 Phalaenopsis equestris
TTATGTTTATTTATTTTTTTTCCAAGGAAAGAAAACTAACTAAAATATTTATATTAATCGAATGTAGGTACAAAATAATATATTTACAAATATCTAAGAATGGGGCCAATTACATATAAAAAGAGCACAAAATTGTTTACAGAACGATTTCAATCAAAGTGCTAGTAAATCGATAGTTTAAAGAATGTTAAAAGTTGAAATTAAACATGTTACTTCTACCCCCATAAGCTTGA
>NW_018175127.1:0-233 GCF_001263595.1 Phalaenopsis equestris
CATTGAATATGTCCCACATTCTGAATGAACCTTTTTGATGGTAGGTTCTCCTTGGTAAGGCTAAATCGCCGCCAACCTTAGCTCCTTGCCCCAAGTGCTAGAGAGTACCAGGTGGATGTCTTGAGCTACTGGATGCTATGGATGATCTATAGACCATCTCAAATCATGAAGGTGGACACCCTACACATGACATCAAAAAATGATGACAACAGTGCATTATCTTTCTTTGGGAA
>NW_018175128.1:0-233 GCF_001263595.1 Phalaenopsis equestris
CAGTATATAATGTAAAGAAAGATACAAGTGTTAGGCACAACTACTATATTCTTGCTATACCGGTCTTAAGCAGTGGTCACAAGTAATTGTTGGTCTACAGTGATAGATGGTGATGATCAACGATGACCGATGGTGGTTAGCAGCTGTGAGTCCCGAAGTTATTGTCTGGTCTTCTATATATAATTACACGTTACAACCATATTTGGGATATAATATTAGCAAGTAGGAGTCAC
>NW_018175129.1:0-233 GCF_001263595.1 Phalaenopsis equestris
TTTAGTTTTTGTTGATGAATTTATTTTCAACTCTAGAATTTTTAATCTCAAAATGATTGAAGTTTGTCATGTAGTTTATTCAAATGTAAAAATAATGCATTATTTTCAGACAACATGTCGTTCTATGATGATATGCCTCATGCTTTTTCCTCTTTTCAGTTTCCACTCAAATTTTATTACATATTTTCACAAAATTTCTTAAGGTGTCTAGCATTCCTATCTTGATAATTTAT
>NW_018175130.1:0-233 GCF_001263595.1 Phalaenopsis equestris
GGCCCGGTAGTTTTATAATATTAACTATTTTTCCTTTTTTTTGTTGGACGGTAACAATTGCATCTTTTTTTTTTGGTTGATATGTAACCCATAAAGGTATAATTGATTGTTATGGAGTCAAGTTTTCCTCTATTATTATTATAAACTATTAGCATGTACGAAGGTAATACAACCAAAGATTTGTGGTGTAAGATTTTCTTATGATGTTCAAATTTTTGATAAATATAAAAAAA
>NW_018175131.1:0-234 GCF_001263595.1 Phalaenopsis equestris
AAAATTTTCATTTATGTCATTCTCATTATTTTTTTTCATTTTCATGTTCAAGTTTTGACAAATGATCAACAATTTGATTATGAGCTTCTTTCCTATCCACTATCTCAAAGTCAAATTCTTAAAAAATTAGGACCCATCTGATTAATCTTTGTTTTGCATCCTTCTTTGACATATAATATATTATAGCAGAATGATTTGTATGCAAAATGCATTTAGCTCCAAGTAAATATGGTC
>NW_018175132.1:0-234 GCF_001263595.1 Phalaenopsis equestris
AGGTATGAATCTGAGTACACTATAGGTAGATGCAAATAATTGGGAGATAAGACTTAATGAGTTACAAATAAGAGATTTTTAGAGTGACAATTTAGAATCCAGAATAATTTGAACCATACCATTTTTTGCACTGAGAAGAGAATAAAGAAGATTTATGCTTCAATTTGTCACAAAACTCTACTTTATTTCTCATTTCTTACACTTCCACACTATACTATTATCACCACAAGGAAA
>NW_018175133.1:0-234 GCF_001263595.1 Phalaenopsis equestris
TTATAGTAGGAAAGTTTTCTCACTAACTATTTAGACAAAATCTTTCATAACTTCTTCCAAGCTAGGGAGACAACCTTCATTACAGTCTCAAATGGTCATTCACATTAATGTCCCGGGCAAGACAGTGGTAGGATAGTTATCTAACATTTCATTTGAACTTCAAATCTTTGAGAACTGCTTTCAGACCTGGAGATGGCTTCACAAATAACATTTTCTTAATTCCCCCACCATTCT
>NW_018175134.1:0-234 GCF_001263595.1 Phalaenopsis equestris
TGTGTACATAAAGAATATATATTTTAGGTGTATCATTAGGCTGAGATGATATTGGCTCTCACCCTAGAGTTCCCATTCTCCACTCGCCTAAGGGCTAAAATCATTCTTTAGTTTTCGAACGCCTGAACCACATTGAGGATTTTAGTCTGTCAATCTAAGATCTCCAATTCTACGCCCATCAATGATTATTTCCCTATTCATTTGTACTCAACCCCATGGACTACATTCTCATCC
>NW_018175135.1:0-234 GCF_001263595.1 Phalaenopsis equestris
GCTGGAACACCCTAAATTGAAATTGATTAATGTTTAGCTAGATATAATTGAAATTAATCAACTTTGAATCGACTTGGATTAAAGTTTTATAACATATCATATTATATGCATCAAATGTTTTATATGTATATTTATTTCTAGCAAACCCTGGGCATCTAACACAGTTGTATTTCCCATTACATCCAAAGCTGAGATCTAAAGTTTGAATTATGCAAAGAATATTTGTATATTCAT
>NW_018175136.1:0-234 GCF_001263595.1 Phalaenopsis equestris
CATCCGGTACGTGGTTGTCCCCGCCCAGGTTCTCTCAAATTCAGTGGCTCCTGGGTTGTCCTTTCTGTCGAAGCATGAAAATTTTCTAGTCGATCGAACTATACAATCATTTATTTTCGTTCAAGATTGACTGGGATGGTTACATTCAATTTACCGTTGGTCCCAAGAACCATCTGCTGGGCTTTGAAAAAAAAATTACAGATTATAAAACAAAATTTTTGTTTGGCTGTACAT
>NW_018175137.1:0-234 GCF_001263595.1 Phalaenopsis equestris
GTAAACATCACAATTTAATAGCAACTTCAAATTTTAATTCAGACTATATTTACATTTATCCACCAAACAAAAAAAAAAAATAAAAATAAAACTATATGTATTTTTATGATTTGCCAATTAACATTTTCCATTTTGATCAAATTAGCATAAAAAATTGGTATATATTTTTTCTACTGTATTTAAAAAATAGGATTTATATAACTTTGATTTTATTTAAAAATACTTATAAAATTT
>NW_018175138.1:0-234 GCF_001263595.1 Phalaenopsis equestris
GCCTTCCCACTGCCCCCATAGCCCTAATTGTGCCTATGAAATCTAGGACTCCTCACAGACTTGACATAAATAGTTGTAAAACTCTAAATTGAGTTACCTAAAAGCTTCAACACAACCTAAAATCAATTTCCCAATCAAAATCCTGCTCTTCCGCAGCCCTATCCTAGTGGTAGGCAAAACTTGATTCACTTTTTTGGTGAAATTCATACCTAGGCTCAACCTCTGTGCAAATTG
>NW_018175139.1:0-234 GCF_001263595.1 Phalaenopsis equestris
TAATTTAAGTAGTTCTAAGTGAAGTTCTATTAATATGAAAGATTGTGGAGGCTTGTTAAATGTCTATGTTATTTTCCAAGACAATTATTTACTAAAAGGATGAATTAGTGTCCCTAAGGATTAGCTTCCTATGTTAAATTGAATTGGACCCAACTACCTAATTAATTATGTTGGTTGGTAATAAATAATTGGCTGGTGCTAAAAAAGACTGTTCAGAACTCTACTTTAACTTTA
>NW_018175140.1:0-234 GCF_001263595.1 Phalaenopsis equestris
TTTTTTTTTATTTTGAGTTATTTGAAACTTTTATTTTTTATTGATTGTTAAGGTACAAAATATTATTTTTTTCCTACGACCTGGACATATATAGAACTAGGCATACTAGGTACATAATCACAAAATAAATAAAAAAATAGATATTTTTATATGTAATTAAATTAAGCAAACTAAGAGAAGCACACACAAAAGGAAAAATTTATTGAAAAGTAAGCTGGTGCGGCCAGGTTTTGC
>NW_018175141.1:0-234 GCF_001263595.1 Phalaenopsis equestris
TACTTTCAGAGCGGTGACTTTCATGACAACAAATGGGGCTTTTCCAAGTACGATCTCGAGTTTGTCAAATTCGTCTCTAAAGTTGATGGTGGGGGCAACATTGCGGGCATTGAGGCTAGTGAGAAAGTTGATTGAGAAAGTGAGCTTTGGGAACGCCATTACAACAGCTTCAAAAAGAAAGTGTTAGGGTTAGTGTTTTGCTAATACCTTGTAATTCTAGTGCGAACACTAAAA
>NW_018175142.1:0-234 GCF_001263595.1 Phalaenopsis equestris
ATTAATTTATTATATAACACAGTTACCATAAATAAATCTAATAATTCAAATATGCATTCTGATAATATTTATGTAAATATTAAGCCTACCCTCCCCAAAGCAAGGATAAACCTTCTTTGCCGAGCTTGGATGGGCTCGTGCTCAAATGTTTCTTTAAAAAATTTGTTGTTGATGTTCGACTCATGTTCAAAATAACTCGTGAGTAATTTGTTCTTGCTCGGCTCGATTAAAATT
>NW_018175143.1:0-234 GCF_001263595.1 Phalaenopsis equestris
TTCATTATAATGCTTGTTGAATGGATGTCACTCAATTCTTATGAATTCACATATCTAACACATAAATCTTATTTTTTACATATGTACCCTCATATTTCACTATATTTTTGTGTTACGAAATATTTGAGTGGTATACATATAAAAAAAAAATTAAGTTTAAAGTGATAGATACATGAATGCATAAGAATTGGGTGGTATGTAAGTGCCTCTAAATATTTTTTAGAATATTTAATT
>NW_018175144.1:0-234 GCF_001263595.1 Phalaenopsis equestris
AAGAGCAGAGATTAGCGGTGGAGTGCCACGAAGCCCTACAGTCGCGCCCCCAATCAAGGCCTAAGTATATTCGGTCCAACATGTTATAGTCACTAATCCGTGAATTACGTCGTCTATGGGATCTTGATTCCCCTAAGTTCAAATGAAGGAAACTCTATCATGTGACAATAACTAGAACTTTAAGAGGAGGGACTTATATTTACCAAAGTGGCAAGAATGCCTCTGGAAAGGAGA
>NW_018175145.1:0-234 GCF_001263595.1 Phalaenopsis equestris
TCTTTTGAAGTATATATAAATCATAAATTATTAATAATATATCATCACTTAAAATTACTAAAATTTTCAGATCATGTTTGTATAAATATCAAAATAATAATCAAACATTTGTTAATACTAAAATTTTAATTATAAAAAATAAAGTTAAAAAATATTTGGGAATTATTTAAAACCAATGTTTGCTTACATAAGCTCATCCAATAGTATTATATTGCCAATTTGCTATATGCTTAT
>NW_018175146.1:0-234 GCF_001263595.1 Phalaenopsis equestris
TTAGGCTTCCATCGAAGATATGTTATGCTAATGTCTTCGGTGAAGCTCTTTTAAATGTCACGTTGGCAGAATGGAGGTCGACATCTGTATTTTTTAAGGGCGAAAAAATGTCATTTTTGCAAACCAGCGTTGGCAGACACTCGAGAAATGATACTTCATCAAACCACACATCAAGGTTTACGCCTTTCTGTCCAACGCAAAGGAGCCAGAATGACGCTCCAAACAAAGCATAAA
>NW_018175147.1:0-234 GCF_001263595.1 Phalaenopsis equestris
AAAAAAAAAAGTATCCAGATTAGAGATGCTAACTTATTGGATTAATATATTAAGGATTGATTTGAATATGTATATTCTTCAAATTAGGCTTTGGCTTAGTGATTTGTACCTCTAGTTATATTTATGAGGTTGTGGCATTGGGCATATGATCCTCCACTCAACTATAAGTTTTTGATGAAGAAAATTATGAGCATTTTTCATCGTCTTTTATGTCATAGGAATTGTTCTCTTCAA
>NW_018175148.1:0-234 GCF_001263595.1 Phalaenopsis equestris
CAAGGATAGAACTGCTCAAACCAAAACCCGAGTCCACATTCATATGAAATTTAGGGTCGAGTCTAGTACTAACGAGTATCCCCTTCTGATTTTGGTGACAATGAAATTTGCATTAGATGTCCAATTCAAGAGTATGTAGTTTATGGGAAACTATCCTCATCCTAGAAGGTTTTTTATTCCGGTCTTAATAATGTGGATCCATAAATCCATTCATGAAGCACTTGAAAATTCAGA
>NW_018175149.1:0-234 GCF_001263595.1 Phalaenopsis equestris
CTGCACTTTGGATTAATCATAGATTTTTAAATTAGTTATTCTATAAATTTTAAGCTTCTTTTCACATCCCCTAACATGTTTGTTTATGTTTCACCCTCACCGAAGGTGTAGAATGTATAGAGGACGATGTTCAACAGAATCCGACAAGTCAATGACTTTGTACCACTCGACGCGGCAACTTAGCAGGAGGCTGGAAATCTCAGCGAGGGGCTGAGTTTGGCATAGGCGGAGTCG
>NW_018175150.1:0-234 GCF_001263595.1 Phalaenopsis equestris
ACTTAGATCAAAATCAGGAGTCCACTTCACAATTTTCATTGTAGTACTAGCAATAATCACATATTATTTTGCAAAGAGTCTTGCATAGTCCTCCACAGCTAATTGGATTAGGAGATGTCTCCCATCCATTAAACTAATTTTAAATTTTCCAATAAACTTTAGGGATTCAAAGTAATTTCTAACCAAATCCATCTTTGGATGTCCTAATTGAAATTTACCCACCAAAGTAAATTT
>NW_018175151.1:0-234 GCF_001263595.1 Phalaenopsis equestris
ATCAGTGTGAGACCACCTTAAATGGAGTAAGGCTTTCGATTCTCATTCCTGAGCTAGTATTTAAATTTCAGTTCCCATCTCGGGGTCAGTACCTAAATTCATATTCCCTCCACTACCTCTTGTGTTGGATGTAAGTCTCTGTGTTTTCCTTCCCAATGTATCTCGTCACCTCTTAGGTTGAATGCGAGTCTCAGTGCTTTCATTCCTAATGTGGCACCCTCTTTGAGATCATAG
>NW_018175152.1:0-234 GCF_001263595.1 Phalaenopsis equestris
GAGAGGATGTTAACACTGATCTGAATCCTTGTGAAGCCAACAATAAGTTAACTTGTAGTGATCCAGTTCTTCCAGTTGACATTGTGATCGATTCAATAAGCAACTGTTCTGAAAAGATAGAACTTGATAATCCCATATCTATACAGAAGCACTGCTCAAAGTCTCCAGTTCTGAATGACCAACTTGAATCACATACTGAGGAGACAATATCGAAGAATGAATGCTCTAATTCCC
>NW_018175153.1:0-234 GCF_001263595.1 Phalaenopsis equestris
CCTTGCCTAGCCATCACATATAGACTTAGAACTCCTTCATGCGCTCTAGGTGCTCTCTTATAGGTTTTGGTGAATGAGTTACTCAAGTCAAATTGTCCATCTGTTAGCTTCAAACGAATCTATATTTAATTGCTCTAGCTCATTAATTGTAATTAGTAGCTTAATAATAGATTTCTTCTGAAATGAGGGAGGTTAACCAATTTTATGCCCAATTTAGCACAAGTCAACTCATAG
>NW_018175154.1:0-234 GCF_001263595.1 Phalaenopsis equestris
AACGCATCTATGTTCTTTCAGTGTTTGGTCCAATTTTGCAAGGTTTCTGTAGGTTTTTAGAGAAAAATAATTATTCCTTCTCAATTTCATAGAGAATGATTTGAAGATAAATAGAGAGGGATGACTCCAACAATAGGAAAATAAGAAAATCAATTATAACTCTTCATAATAAAAGAAGGAAATCAAAATTATGCCATATCAATAATTATGAATCCTAAAAATAGAAAATACTAA
>NW_018175155.1:0-234 GCF_001263595.1 Phalaenopsis equestris
TAAAAATAATCAATTAGAAGTCTTTAAAAAAGATCAAATGTTTCATATATTCAAAGCAAATATAAAAAACTAGCTTATATTGAAAGCACTCCTAATATACACAAGTTAAGAATCAGAACAATACAAAATCAACAAATTTGAAATAGTAATATAGCAACGATAACCATCCTAGTTGAATGTTGTAATTTAGAAAAAATTTATTCCAACCCTGAAATTTTGGGATGGAAAAATATC
>NW_018175156.1:0-234 GCF_001263595.1 Phalaenopsis equestris
TCAATATAATAGCACTCTCGGTCACCTTTGGAAAAGGTAACAAACAGTTCACTAGCATGGAGAATTTCTTGGTGTTCAACTCATGTCGGCCGAAAATTTGGTTTGATTTAATTTCTTGAAAATAGTACTTAATTTAATGTACATGTAATTTTAATTTTAAAAAATAATATTTTAATTTTGAAAATGAGACCAAAAGATTTCACACATTTAATAGTTTAAATAACCGAGCACCAC
>NW_018175157.1:0-234 GCF_001263595.1 Phalaenopsis equestris
CTTTTAGGATGACTTCCCAAGCAACTTCAGAATTGTTAGTTTCTATAATTAAGTAATCTCTTAGTATTGGTAGATGTAATTTTGGAAGATTTTTACATAATTTATTATTTGATGTAAAATGTTTTTATGTTTTTCATCTCAGTACCGAGATATATTCTTTTTCAACTTCTTTTGTAGAGGGGCTCTTAATTCTGTGAGATTTTTAATAAATACTTCAATATAATTAATACATTA
>NW_018175158.1:0-234 GCF_001263595.1 Phalaenopsis equestris
TTTTATTTATAGATACTTTTTTTTTATTCTCAAAGTACATATTTTGCTACTTGTTTAATTGTATTTTGTTGCTTTATCCCACATAGTATTTTGTCTTTTTCTTCAGATCATAGTTTCAAATAGTGTAAGGTTGAGGATAAAACGTTGATCTAAGTTTTGGTTTTTATGATAGGTGTCAGGCTGGATTTTTGGTTTAGGCAGGAATATTGAATTTTGGAAATTTTGTGTTTAGGG
>NW_018175159.1:0-234 GCF_001263595.1 Phalaenopsis equestris
AGAGAGAGAGAGAGAGACTTGCCATTCGGGGTCGAGTCGGGGTGTTCCTCGAGCTCGTTGGTCTCTTTTATTCCATAAAGCATGATGTTACGAGTTGAGGAGCCCCTAAAAGTCCATTTTACATGAAAAAGCTCTCCTCTTTATAGATGATAGGAGAATCAAAAGATAAATTACAAAGTTATCCTTGCATTTAAAGTGTGGTACTGAATATTTTAATTTTTGTATTGATGTGTT
>NW_018175160.1:0-234 GCF_001263595.1 Phalaenopsis equestris
AGATCCCTTCCATGCTCCTCATTAGCCGTTCTGCAGACATCTTTAAATAAACAATATGGTAAAAAATGCTATCTGCTAATGGGAGTTCTAAGAAAGAAGAAGAGTTTAGGCACTATAGTTTTTTTTAATAGAAATAAAAAGTTACAGTAACATAGTCTGCGGCTATATTTTTCAATAGACTGAAAGCATAAATCAGATAAAAATTGAAAAATTAATTAATGAGAGATCAAAATC
>NW_018175161.1:0-234 GCF_001263595.1 Phalaenopsis equestris
TGCATGAAAAATGATCTTACCATTAAAGTTGATGGTTTGTTGATATTGAGTGGTTCATATGATTTGTGGCTTAAATGGGGTTGTAGCAACATTGAACAATCCCATGATGATTCCATTAGGTGGATTGAACACTTGATTCATAGGGATAAAATTTTTCATTTGAAAGGGAATGATAGTTGATTATGTAATCTCTCTCAAGAGGGGAGCGTTGTTTAGGCATATGGAGCATTTAGT
>NW_018175162.1:0-234 GCF_001263595.1 Phalaenopsis equestris
TTGAAATGTTAGAGGTGCATTACGCAATCTAAAGGGCATATGCCTGAAAGCAAATGTTTTATAAGGACTAGTAAATTTTTTTTTCTTAATCCTCTCATGAAATAGGTATTTAATGATAACCAATATATTCATCTAGAAGATAAAAAATATTTGTGTCGAGCCAGCCTATCAAACATTTTATCAAAGAAAGGTAAAGGAGAATGATCCTTTCTAGTGGCAGAATTTAATTTTCTA
>NW_018175163.1:0-234 GCF_001263595.1 Phalaenopsis equestris
AACTTAACACCATCAAAATCCTTCTCTCACTTGCGACAAATGAAAACTTGCAGCTACATCAAATCGACGTGAAAAATGCTTTCCTAAATAGCAATTTGGAAGAAGAAGTTTACATGGAAGCATTTCTCAGACTAGAAGCATCCTTTCCAAGCAACAAAATCTGCAAAATCCAAAAATCATTGTACGACCTCATAGAATCTCCTCGAGCATGGTTCGATAGATTTGCAAAATCAG
>NW_018175164.1:0-234 GCF_001263595.1 Phalaenopsis equestris
TATATATATATATCTGAAAAGCTGAATTTTATGGCTGTATGTGATAGCATACCATTAATAGGGTTTAATAATGAAAATTGAGCCAAACACAACAAGAAAATTAAAATTAAATCCTATGCTCTATTAAATTGAATTTTCTCGCGTCACTTTTATTCTTGATTTAGTAAATCCGATGGTGAAGAAGATTTAGGGTCTGTTTGGGCAGCTGCAGCTTATCCAGCTTCTGCTGATAAG
>NW_018175165.1:0-234 GCF_001263595.1 Phalaenopsis equestris
TAGATGACTACCTCTATGGGAAAAAACTTCATCTTTCGTTGTTGGGGAAAAGATCTGAAAGGATGAATGAAACTGAATGTAATTTGTTGGATCGACAGGTTTTGGGGATTATTCGATTGACTCTATCTGAGTTTCGTTGCACAAAATGTCGTAAAAAAAAAGACGACTGTAAATCTCATGGAGGCCTTATCAGGTATGTTCATGAAGAAGCTAATTCTATGCGGGATAAAGTAA
>NW_018175166.1:0-234 GCF_001263595.1 Phalaenopsis equestris
CTGAATAACTTCATATGTGAAGTGCATCTTTCTCACAAAGATTTTTGTGCAACATTTGCGCTTGACTATTTAGTTCTTGATAATCATCAGGCTCACTCTCAAAAAAATGATCTATGTTTGCATAGAAAATCATTTCCTCATACATGTTATAATCACGAACATTTGGAGGAGCATAACTTGATGAGTCTCCAGCATGAATGTATTGAATCTCTGGTTCAAATTCACCATGAGAAC
>NW_018175167.1:0-234 GCF_001263595.1 Phalaenopsis equestris
ATTACATACAAACCACCCCAAATTTGTTATTTACAGATTAAACCTGTCTTTCATCCATTTTCAAATTCTAACTGAACTATTAAAATTTATTATAAAATCTGAACTCTTAATTTTCATTTTATATCAAAATCTAAATAATTTGATCGTGCCACTTGTAAATATATCATTTGAGCAGTTCACAAAAATCACTTAAATAATTTATTTGTAAATACTAATATTTTTGGTGGTGTGTAT
>NW_018175168.1:0-234 GCF_001263595.1 Phalaenopsis equestris
TTTATGAAGTTGCCAAAGGACATACCAATGATTACCAACACCATTATTATGCCAGACCTGCTTAACAGTACTCAAAAAAGAATCGTGAGTAGTCCAAATATTTAGGAATTTGAAATGATAATTTGCAGCTTTGGTAGTGAAATCAAGAGAAAGCATAATGGGGTTGTGATCGGACCCCGCATGATTAAGATGATGTACTTTAGAAACGTGAAAATAATTAAGAAAATGTTGATT
>NW_018175169.1:0-234 GCF_001263595.1 Phalaenopsis equestris
CCTTCAAACTAAAAAAAAAAGATGTAATATCATTTGAAGCTTAGTAGTTTTTAATAGTGGGAAATATTTAGCCAAAAATTTTCTGGGATAATTCTCTCCAAGTTCTCATTGATCCAGGCGCTAAAAAGTTTAATCACATATTAGCTTTGTCCCTTAATGAAAGGAAAAAAGTATAAGTTTGACGGCGTCAGTAGACATTCCATCATATTTAAATGTAGGACATAATTCTAGAAA
>NW_018175170.1:0-234 GCF_001263595.1 Phalaenopsis equestris
AAAGTTTAATTATTCGGATATACGAATTTTGATTATTGTGTGGTTTTGTGCTGTATTTATGTTTTAGGTGCAGAGGCTTAGTGTATCAGTAGTTTGTTGAGAGGAAGATAATTATATGTTTTAGTTGATGTTTGTGTAGTTTGATGTTTGAGGCTTGAACTGAAAATATCATAAAATATATTGGGCATTAACATATATACCAACCAATTCCTATGTATTTACTTATCTAACACC
>NW_018175171.1:0-234 GCF_001263595.1 Phalaenopsis equestris
CCCCCCCCCCCCACCCCCCCATTTGGTCATTGCGTCGAGTAAGGCCTAAAATTTTTGGCAATTATTCTTTTACTCTTATGAAATTTATTTATGAGGGGTAAATTCATTGATTTACCAAAAATATTTTAAGAAAATAAAAACATCAATGAATACATAAATAGGAAAAAAAGAGATAGAAGAGCTTAAATGATGAAATAATTGTTGGGATTTTTTCTTTAAGATTCTCAAATTAAT
>NW_018175172.1:0-234 GCF_001263595.1 Phalaenopsis equestris
AGGTTGTTGGTGGCGACAGACAGCGGTGGCAGGTGGCAGCGATCGGGGAGCAACGACAGAGAGCTGGCGGCGGGAAGCTGACAGTGGGATGGGAGAGTTGTGGTCGTCAAGCATGCAGCGACGGGCGGAGGCGAGGTGCTAGGTGAAGGATTATTTTGGTGTTTTAAAAACAGGTAAAACATATTTTTCTGTTTTTAGTATTTTAAAAATAGAAATGTTCTCTCAAAAAACTAA
>NW_018175173.1:0-234 GCF_001263595.1 Phalaenopsis equestris
GCATTGGGTGTTATGTATGTCTACTTAAAAAATGTAACTATACGAATCTCGAGGAGATCCAATGGATCACATGAAGAGAGTAGCAATAGCCTGGGAAATTCAATAACACTCCAATCGGTCGACTAGGTCGACCGAGTGTTAGTCCGACCGAACCAAAAAATGCTGCACAATGATACCGAAAGCAATCTAACCAACACAAAGGGTATTCTCAAAAACTTTGGTCGCCTAACAAGG
>NW_018175174.1:0-234 GCF_001263595.1 Phalaenopsis equestris
GCATTGGGTGTTATGTATGTCTACTTAAAAAATGTGACTATACGAATCTTGAGGAGATCCAATGGATCACATGAAGAGAGCAGCAATAGCTTGGGCAATTCAATAACACTCCAATCGGTCGACTAGGTCGATCGAGTGTTAGTCCGACCGAACCAAAGGATGCTGGACAGTGATACCGAAAGCAATCTAACCAACACATAGGGTATTCTCAAAAACTTTGGTCGCCTAACAAGG
>NW_018175175.1:0-234 GCF_001263595.1 Phalaenopsis equestris
GAAGAGAAAGAAAACTATACAGGGAGAAGAATGGGCAAGAACAATAAGAAGAATATATAAATGCAATTGTCACCTCTACCCTTTATGACAAACTTCAGGGGTATTTTGATACTAAGTCTCTCTATTTAAAACGACGTTTTGAATTCAAAATTTGAAAAAGAGCAAGAATCATATCACAGTAAAGCAATAAAATTCTTTTCATACAAGGCAAATACTCCATCGTAACCATGAAAA
>NW_018175176.1:0-234 GCF_001263595.1 Phalaenopsis equestris
ATATATATATATATATATAAGCGAGAAGAATGGGTATGCATGTAATATTGAAATTTTGGATGTTATTTATGCAATATACTAAGAATTAGATGGTATGTATGTAAATTGTAAGTCCCCCAAAGTATCTTAATTTAAATGTGAAATTTTAGATGTTAATATCTAAATACATAGAAACTGTGTGGCATCCATATAAATCTTTCAATAATGGGAGAGAATTATATCGGTATAAATTGT
>NW_018175177.1:0-234 GCF_001263595.1 Phalaenopsis equestris
TTCCATGGTCAAAGTCCCTGTGAGGTCGCAGCCTGGTATCCCTTCCTGAGCAGGCCCTCTCACTCACCCCAATACCAATATTCAGATTGGAATCGCACATCTACCCCCCTGGAGAGACTTCATTTAGGAACTACTTTCTGGTCCGGTGGGCGCTTGATAACCTTTTTCATCAAGTCCATCTCTCGTTCCTTGTGGCTCCTCGCTTGTGCCTTCGGCAACCCCATCCATCACCTC
>NW_018175178.1:0-234 GCF_001263595.1 Phalaenopsis equestris
TATATATATATATATAGACACACAAACACACGCATAGATCACATCATGGCTCTGTGAAATCCATCATCACATGCAATCATTGTGGTCCTTTGGAGATCCACCTTTCTGATGTAGTGAACCGGTTCTTGGATATTCTGTTGGACGAAATTAAGATGAATCTGAGCTTTTGATTATCCAATTCTTTGTCACTTATCTATATATTCTAGCAACCTGCTGTGCACTTAAAGCATAAAG
>NW_018175179.1:0-234 GCF_001263595.1 Phalaenopsis equestris
GAACTTTGAATCAAATCAATAATTTTGAACAGAAAGACTTCCCCAATGCCCTCCTGTTTGATCCCACCTCCCCATTGAAGCCTTTGGCTAGTTATCTCTCACCATGAAGGGAAATATTTGTGTTTGTATTACGCATGCAACTCTGCGTGTGTCCCACGATAACCCCATAATAACCTATGAATAACATCTGAATTGAACTCGCGAAGGTTATTGGAAGGTTATTATGGTTATAGG
>NW_018175180.1:0-234 GCF_001263595.1 Phalaenopsis equestris
TTTCTTTTGAAGATTGGTTTGGATTAGATGGAATTTAAGGATCTTGCGTGATATACTGTCATTGTTTAGAGTAGCTTTTATTTTTCAGTTAACTTTTGATTTGTTTGATGAGATTTCAGGTTTTATTGTTCCAAGTGTGTGGCAATTTTGATAACTTTTTGATGTTTTATCTCCATATTAGATTTATTTATTAACACGATAAAATATATTAATCAATCTCATAAATTTATTACA
>NW_018175181.1:0-234 GCF_001263595.1 Phalaenopsis equestris
GTTTTTCTTCAACTTAGGAATGTGTTTGACCTTTTACAAATTTCATTTGCTCTTGTTAGGGGTGCAAAATCAACGTCTCTCATCCCCACCACGTCCAGAGGTTTTCCATCAGCCATATACATCTTCCCAAAGTCACATACAACATAGTTTCGCATTAACTCTCGGTGAGAAAATGTATGGAAAAAAACCCCTGAATCCGATATCCAGTCATCAACAGAACTGTGAACTGTCAGC
>NW_018175182.1:0-234 GCF_001263595.1 Phalaenopsis equestris
TTCCTATTTAATTTCCATTTTTCTAATTATTTTTTTAAAATAATTACAAAATTTGGTGAAAATTTATAAATTTGGCTCTCGGGATTTTTCTTGACCTTAGAAAAATCATAGACTGTTTCCAAGGGTATAAGGTTTGATCCCTGAAAATTTCATAATTTTTTTGTTTATAAATACTTTTTAATAATTAAATTACTCCAGAAAGTATTTAATTAATTAAAAATTAAATATAATTTA
>NW_018175183.1:0-234 GCF_001263595.1 Phalaenopsis equestris
GAAATTGTTAGATTCATAAAAATAAATAAATAAATATAATTATTGTATTCTATTTTTATCTTAAACTCACCAAACCACATATCATGAACTGTGATTGAGTTCTTCTTTTAGGATAAGTACGGCTAGTCGTACTTGCTCCTAATTATATCTCTGATGGAATGAATGGTTTATGTAGGGAGACTATTATGAAAATAGCATGTAATTAATTCTCTATTAAATATAAAAAACACAACG
>NW_018175184.1:0-234 GCF_001263595.1 Phalaenopsis equestris
TTTTTTTTTATATTATACTTTTTTGGGTTAATAGGGAAGATTGTCCTTGAATCGCTTGAGACATTGAATCAATGCGCCGCACTTTGGGGGTGATGGTTCTAAGACGTATTGGCGTGACAGCTATTATTTGGATGGATGATTACATCATAGGGGGCAGATGCGGTGTAGATATTGTGACATAAGAGTGGTGGAATTACGGGCCTTGATGATGATGTTCTTTTAAGGCTTTTTTTT
>NW_018175185.1:0-234 GCF_001263595.1 Phalaenopsis equestris
AAAAAAATGATTAAATTTTAACTTTGTTTGATATTAAATGAAAATTTATTAATCCAACATAAATATCATCTACCAAATATATAAAAAACATATTAAAAATATAATCAATTGAAGGTAATAATGATCAAAGAATTAAGCTCAGCATGTGTTAAACTTAATTTTAGAGCAACGTCATGCAAAGTTACATGCCTAACACTCAATTCTTATGTATTTACATTTCTCGCACCTAAACTT
>NW_018175186.1:0-234 GCF_001263595.1 Phalaenopsis equestris
TAAGTTATCCACATCTAAAGCAATACCTAGTAGAATTTTCTTGGGAGCCCTCCTAAAAAATTTAGTATACCCAAACACTAACATAAGCTAAATATTCTTCCCTGAATGTTTAAACATTAAACTAGATAACTTTTTACCAAAGCTACTCTTTGATAAATCTTCACCAAAATTTAGTTTTTAGTATCCCACTTCTATTACACATTGTTTTTCTCTTTCTTAGCTAGTCACACTCTT
>NW_018175187.1:0-234 GCF_001263595.1 Phalaenopsis equestris
ATTAAATCTGATAGACATCAAACAAATGATTTCATCCTGTTTCATCGTTTGACTGTTTTATTTGATGATAAAAATACATTTCTTAATTTTTGTTATTGATTCTTATTTAATTTATTGGTGATTTTCAAAGAATTAATTAATCTCTACGAATTCATCTTTCTCTTAAGAGAATACAAAATGCTATGATACTCGAGAATTTACGTCAAGCTATTATAACTGGTGTGGATTTTTTTT
>NW_018175188.1:0-234 GCF_001263595.1 Phalaenopsis equestris
AAAAAATGATATCGAATAATTTTACATACTTTCCATGCAATTATTATGGAATTACATATCTAACACCCAAAGTTTAGGGGGGCTTTACGTACATGCCATCCAATTCTCATGCATTTACTTATCTACCATGTAAACTTTGTTTTTTATATTTATACCACCCAAAGAATTCATATCACATTAAAAATACCACTCCTTTTTAGTAACATAAACATGTGCGTCAATTGAAAATATGAC
>NW_018175189.1:0-234 GCF_001263595.1 Phalaenopsis equestris
AATAAAAAATATATAAATATTCTTTAAAATATCACAAAATATTTCCACACTATAGAAAACAACTTAAAAGTATTTTACAAGTTTTTAAAGTTGTAGGAAGTTATTTTTAATATTTAAATTTATTTTTCCTTATTGTTGTTTAAAAAATTATAAAAATAATAAATAAAAGTCATAAAAAATATAAAAGTAATTTCTCTGGGTTCTCTGAAGTCAGAGAGACTTATGAAAAATATA
>NW_018175190.1:0-234 GCF_001263595.1 Phalaenopsis equestris
CTTCCTCCTTCCTTCTCTAGTGTTCCCTTCCTCTCCCTCTTTCTCTTTCTCTCATTAACACCCGCTGCTGTCCTAATGCGATTGAACATGAGAGGAAACGAGAGATAAGTCCTTTGTTTTAACTTCCCTGCTACCAAAGCATCTATTTTGAATGAGCAGGGAACAAAATAAATATATATTAGTGCTTATTTATTTATTAATTGATAATTAATTAAATTAATTAAAAGTTTCAAA
>NW_018175191.1:0-234 GCF_001263595.1 Phalaenopsis equestris
AAACACTCGACAAAAATATAAGAGATTGGCAAACAAGTTATTAGAAGCTTTGTGGGCGTACTAGATGACTTTCAAGACTCCCACTTAGTGCACTCCCTACATAATCGTGTATGGGTCTGAGTCTGTACTACCATTAAAAGTTCAGACGCTGTCTCTCAGAGTCGATGTTGCCAAACGACATTCAAGACTACTACTCAGTATAAGATTAACCTCAACATAATGAAAATTTTTGAA
>NW_018175192.1:0-234 GCF_001263595.1 Phalaenopsis equestris
TTACAAATTTTTATTTTTTAAAAAAAATTAAACCGTAACCAGAAAGCTGCCACAACATCTAAATATATGCAGTGTAAAAATGTTATTTTCAGCGCTTTGGAAACGCATAAACTACCCAAACAGAGTATTTTGTAAACGCTACTGAAATTGAGTTAAATTTTTACCAAACTTGCTGGTTTGGTCAAGCTCAAATCTTTTAAACCGATTTAAGAAGGATGATCCGCTCAACATGAA
>NW_018175193.1:0-234 GCF_001263595.1 Phalaenopsis equestris
TAAAGAAGATGAATGTTATAGGATGGATGTTATAATATATTTAAGTTAATTCCATTTCAAAACAAATTATGAAGAAAAATCAGAGATGAAAGAGTTTAACACAAGCAAGAAGAGGAATTGGATTAGTATGAAGATTTATATAAGGAAGATTAAAACAATGTTCAAGAAAGTTATGATGTTTTGAACACAACAGAAAAAGATACATGTTTTGGTCTATCAATTGAAAAACCTCCT
>NW_018175194.1:0-234 GCF_001263595.1 Phalaenopsis equestris
TGCTTAAAGAAATAATATTGATTTGAGCTAATGTCCAATTTTCTCTTCTGCAGGGATACACTTTCTATGTGCGCTTCTGTATTAGGGATTATTCCTGATCATACTAACAAGACAAAGATATCTGGATGTATCCTTTTTTCCATAACAGTCAGTAAGACCCCTCAGGTCAGGGTTCGGATCCCCTCTGGCACAGCAGGCCTTGAGGAGGTGGTACTCAAATTGTTAGACACATTA
>NW_018175195.1:0-234 GCF_001263595.1 Phalaenopsis equestris
TGTCTATAGAGGAGGTTGTGTTGCAAATGAGAAATTAATTGCAAAGTCATGGTGCAGTGATAAGAAGTATAAAGAATTGACTGGGGCAAATTGCTAACTCACTTAGCAATAGGCTTCAAGGAACTCTTCATAGCAACACTGAAATAAACCCTAAAGATAAGAAGAAAGAGCAAGTTAAAGCTATTTAGCTAAAAAGTGGAAGAGAGATGGAGGATGTAGTCCTAAGAGAGACTG
>NW_018175196.1:0-234 GCF_001263595.1 Phalaenopsis equestris
CATTTACATTTATACCATGCAAATCTTTCTAATCACATAAAAAATACAACCGTTTTAACTTTTAAGAAGTTGTAAACCTAACTAAAAGGATTATATAAAAAAGAGCAAATCATAACCTGCATGGAAGAGAATGATAACATCATCCAAGCTCAAAAGTGATGACTCTAATATAAGTCGAGCCCTTTCAAAGCTAATCATTTAACCACACGATCTTCAAGACATAAAAAAGAAAAT
>NW_018175197.1:0-234 GCF_001263595.1 Phalaenopsis equestris
TTTAAAAACCAGTGAGCAAGTCCAGTTGAAACGATTTACGATGAGTTGATGATTACACGTATAAATCCTTATCTCACAAACAAGAAATAGTTACATTGTTTCTTGAGTTATGACTACCTACCTGTGTACATAAAAGCCCGTTGCCTCCGCAAATATGGCGGTTGTAACAACAAATAGTTGTTGGAGCTTTGACATACCGTTTTCGAGGTTATCACGACATTTTGAATGATTTGC
>NW_018175198.1:0-234 GCF_001263595.1 Phalaenopsis equestris
ATATATATTTCAATTTTAAAAGTTGATAATAGTGCTAATTTTTATTTGATATCAAAGAAAGAATTGAGGGACAAGTTTGTAAATCTGAAAGTATAGTGGTTAGATATGTAAATACTTAATAATTGTGTGCTATGTATATAAATGCCCCAAAAATAAATTCAACACCTTTAATAGTGATCATAAACAACTAAAAATAAGAAAAAAAAAATCAGTATATCCCCTTCCAAATATATT
>NW_018175199.1:0-234 GCF_001263595.1 Phalaenopsis equestris
AGGAGAATCTAAACATCAATATCTCCTCAAATCGATCAAAGCGAATTGATCATCCGAGATAGTTGATCATTGTCAGAGACCGTTGAGGGTACAGAGCCACGACAGGGGAATCTAAGCATCAATATCTCCACAAATCGATCAAAGCGAATTGATTATCCTAGATAGTGCTCACCTTCGCCCTCTCCCATTGCATTGAAACCCATGCAAGTAGGGTACTCTTCCGCTTCTTTCGGG
>NW_018175200.1:0-234 GCF_001263595.1 Phalaenopsis equestris
GTGAAAGAGAGGGTGGTAGAGACATAAGGAGAAAGAAGGGATGAGAGTGGTCGGTGGAGGGAGTGAGAGGTGGAGAAAGAGATTGAGAGTGAGAAATGTGAGATAGAGAAAAAAGAGTGGGAGATCGTGAGAGAGATAAAGAGAGCAAGAAGTGGGTGTGAGAGAGAGCCAAAAAGATAAGAAAAAGATAAGGGATAGAGAGGATAAGAGAGGAGTGAGGTAGGTATAGCAGGA
>NW_018175201.1:0-234 GCF_001263595.1 Phalaenopsis equestris
CTAGTCCGTTCAATGATTAAGTTGATTCTTCCACGACCACGTCCCCGACCTCGACCTCGGGTGCGCAAGCTAAAAGAACCTCCCCCAAGTTGTTGTAAAAGAGTGGCGAAAATTTTTTGAAGTGGAGTTGAATGGCCCTACCATTGTACTTTTTCTGGACCTTTACTTTTCTTTATCACAGTTTCACGAGAGAAAATAGTTTTCTTTGGAGGCCCGTAGTAGGCAGCATCTTCA
>NW_018175202.1:0-234 GCF_001263595.1 Phalaenopsis equestris
GCGCCCAGAAATCGTCCTTCAAACGTCGACGAAGGATGACACGCCGAGGTAGACGCAGCACGACGAAGCGCTATGAAACAGACGAGCAGGACAACAGAAGACGAAATAGAGGAAGTCAAGGCGCGAAGCTTTCAAGCGTGACGATGCGAGAAACCAACAGACGTTAGGGTTTGCCATGAAGCGAAACCCTAGTAGAGAAAACACGATATATATATTTATCCTGATAGTATAATA
>NW_018175203.1:0-234 GCF_001263595.1 Phalaenopsis equestris
ACCAAATCTTTATCATTAGTAATGAGATTTGTAACAGTAATTATTTCATCATTAATCGGATCAGAAATTGGAAGTAATGTATCAGAATTATTGATCATAGTATCATCCTCCTTATTCAAGTCGGGAACCTTGAGAACCGTTTCATTTAAATTTTGAAGATCTTGATTATTGATCGTCTCTGGAACATTTTCTTTATCAGGAAATGAAGTAATCATCTCATCAGACAACCTGTGT
>NW_018175204.1:0-234 GCF_001263595.1 Phalaenopsis equestris
AAAGGATTGATGTCATCATCATTTTTTATTAGACTTTAGATTTTCATTTTTCATTGGAATATGATTTTTTTCTCCTCTTTCAATATGTATCCTCAAGTCATCATAATTATCTCACTTTCTTCGGAAGTTATTATTGCTCATAAAAGAATTTGTCTGGTTCATCATTTAGTTGTTCAAATATGGATCTCAACATCATCGGTATCATCATAACTTAACTCACTATTGCTAATATTT
>NW_018175205.1:0-234 GCF_001263595.1 Phalaenopsis equestris
ATAACAATAAAATCCGACACCTATTCCAACAACAACAACAAAAAAAACCCTTCAATCTCTAAAATAGCTATAGAGAGAAAGAGAACAATGGAGCAACAAATATAAATAGATAGAGAACACATTGTAATTTATTTTAATTTTGAAATAATTTAATATTCTTTGGATTTATAAATACCGTGGCGCCGTTCCTTTCTATCTCAACTTTTCTGAAATTTCCAGTGTGTAATTTGTGAG
>NW_018175206.1:0-234 GCF_001263595.1 Phalaenopsis equestris
ACTATGAAGATTCATCACACACTCAGAAGAGAGAGAACAACTAGTAATGACACTAGAATGTTTTACGTGAAAAACCCGTAAAAAGAAAAATCACGAGGTCTGACCCAGTTGAAAAGATCTACTATGAGCTGATATAGAGACTCCTCGTTCCATAAGCGGAAAAATGTTATTAAGTATTTTGAATTACAATGTTGATGTAAGAATGATCTCGCCGAAAAGAAGATGCGGCGACCG
>NW_018175207.1:0-234 GCF_001263595.1 Phalaenopsis equestris
TAATCAAACTAATAAACTTCCAAGTAGGGTTGTAATTGAGTCGAGTAGACTCAAGCATATCATAATTTGGACTTGGCATGATATAATTTTAAGTTGTTTATGTTCAACTTAAGCTTATGTCGAGCTTTCATATATTGTTTAAGCTTGACTAGTTTAAATTTTTCAATGATTGGATGTGATTTATCCTTGATTTGCTTATGACAAGTGAATAAGTATTTAAACAAGCTAATGAAC
>NW_018175208.1:0-234 GCF_001263595.1 Phalaenopsis equestris
ATAGGGAAACAATACTCATATATTTATCCTTCCATTACTTCTTCTAATTGATCAGAGGGGAAAATTGCTGCTGCTAACTTATGTGCCATGTAACATTCAAGTTTGTCTTAAAACACATGCATTTCCAACACTAAAATACTCTCAAATAAAAAAAAATTAAATCAATGCTCAAATTTCTCCTCCCAAAATGTTCTATAGTCTGAAGATGAGGAAATAACAAACAAATTGACAATT
>NW_018175209.1:0-234 GCF_001263595.1 Phalaenopsis equestris
CTAAATTATTAGGATTTGGAAGTTAATTAAACTTACATGATTCTAAATTAATGGGCTTAGGTTAAGAAATTGATAATTAACTTATTTTAATCCCACAATTTGATATGACATGATCTTTTAATAAGAATACATATCACATAAATTAAAATTTTAATAATTGCAAATTTACTCACTGAAATTGTTAAGGGCTTGGTAGTGACCAAGGTTTGATATTTAAACTTATTTGATAAGATT
>NW_018175210.1:0-234 GCF_001263595.1 Phalaenopsis equestris
CCAATGAGATATAGCATTACACAAATAAAAATAAAAAAGAATAAGGAGAGAAGGAAAAATAGGCTTAAGCTTTCAACTATAGAAAAAAGAAAGCCTTGCAGTAGAGGAAAGAAGAAAGGATGAAGCTCATGTAAGAGACAAGAAAAAATAGTAAGAGCAGCAGGTTTTTTCTTGTTAGATTTAGCCCTTGTTTCCATAGTAGGTGGCTATATTCCGTCTGTCTTTAACCAAGAG
>NW_018175211.1:0-234 GCF_001263595.1 Phalaenopsis equestris
CATTAACTTAGAAGTCCATTCATGGACGCTATTATCATTGGATGTTTCTGCAGCACAAAAACTTATAAAAATTGTACCTTCATCTTATTTCCAGGTAATTATTACTCATTTTGCCGTTTTGATACCCAACGCTCATAACTCATTTGTGTAATTAAGTAAATTATTGTAATTATTACATCAATTGATATTTTTAATCTCCTGTACACTTGCTACTTATTACTATTTTTCCTCATT
>NW_018175212.1:0-234 GCF_001263595.1 Phalaenopsis equestris
GACCCTAAAAATGTTAAACTAATTGTAGTTGATTTTATGTGTGGTTTTCTAGGAAAATAAAAATTACATCGCTACCCACAACAATGTACTTTGCTAGTTTTAGGGAAGGTACATACAAAATCTCAAAAAAAGTCCCAAGTTCACTGGTTATATGCTTCAAAGTAAGCATCAGGCAAAAAAGATGTCTAGCAATATATTTAAATATTTCCCTTTTACATTCTATAACATCAAAAC
>NW_018175213.1:0-234 GCF_001263595.1 Phalaenopsis equestris
ACTTTAAGAAGAGTCACTACATTAGGATGCCTCTACAATCATAAAACACTAACTTTATAACGAACATATTCATAAGCCCTTTTTTTCTTTTCTTTTTTTAACCCAATAACACCGCAATTCTATTCAGAGCAAAAAGCAGGCATATAAATTAAAGGCATAGTGCACTTATTTGATGAATTTTCTTCTCATATTTGAACAACGTGCATCAGTATTTAGTATGTTTGAGAATTTATA
>NW_018175214.1:0-234 GCF_001263595.1 Phalaenopsis equestris
GATGCATAGTATTGTAGATATTTCTCTAGGTTCTTATTCTATTTGAATGCCCTTGGAGTTGATTCCTTACTTTGATACTTCTATGGAGCTACTTTTACTTTTTGTTTGGGTTGCTTACCCTCAACTCTGAGACCACTACGTTAACAAATCCACACTATACTTACTGGTTTTAAGCTTTTGCAAATCATTATTAATGGATGCTGCCATTGCTAAACTCTCTCGATCATTTGTTAT
>NW_018175215.1:0-234 GCF_001263595.1 Phalaenopsis equestris
GCAATTTGATCTTCATCAACAGACACAACACTGTAATTAGAAATAGAAGCTGTAATTTTGGCATTGTTAAATTTGCAGCCTCCACGATCATTTCCAGAATATGGGTAGTCTTTCTCAGTCTCAAGTCCACCAGACTTTAGCAAATACTCAAAGGCAGTGGTCATCAACCCACCATTGCATCCTGAATCACATGAATCTGGTTCTGACTCATCACACTGTAAAGGATCGATAAAA
>NW_018175216.1:0-234 GCF_001263595.1 Phalaenopsis equestris
AAATACAACTACCAATAATAAAGTGCAAATTAAAATTTGAACTTTAATTTGTAGTCTTAAGTAAACTAAGCATTTATAATTCATATGGTTACATCACATATTAGAAAGCGAAACTCCATCTCTCGGTCGTGGTACATGTTGTTCGCTGTAATCTTGCTCCTCGAACTCACAATGCGGTGGAATAAACTGTGTTTTCTTTGCTCTACTAATTGTTCCATTACCTAACCTACCTCT
>NW_018175217.1:0-234 GCF_001263595.1 Phalaenopsis equestris
TTTCAACCATGCAAATATCAACTCTAGTTTTTTTTAAAAATGACATAATATCAAAAATAGGACTTAGAGTTTGTTTAGAGCAGCTGCAATTTATTAAAAAGTTGTTCCGCAGAAGCTAATTGTTTATTTATTTATTACAGTTTTAAAGCAAATGTGTTGCAATTGTTTCTGAACAAATGATATTCCTGCCCATGTAGTATAGTGTTGTTTATAACAGAACCAATCTTACTAGCA
>NW_018175218.1:0-234 GCF_001263595.1 Phalaenopsis equestris
TTATTCAAAGCATTTATCTGAATAATGAGTGACAAGCATCCAATTATAATTTTCACTAATTAAGATCAAACGATGGCGCGAGTCATTGAAGTTTGTCTTCAACAAACACGACAGATTATGCCAATGATGTATATACAAGAAATTTCTTTCAAAAGTTAATTGAGTTGTTGGTGTCAAAAGTGGGGGATATCTCTTCTACAAATGCATGAGCAAGTGTGATTCCAAAGAGAATTT
>NW_018175219.1:0-234 GCF_001263595.1 Phalaenopsis equestris
TCTGTATCTGTTGTCGAAACGAAAATGAGTTGAGTTATGAGTGATTCTCAATAGAGAAATATAGAAAAAGAAATATACGGAAAAAAGTGGGGGTATAGCTGGGACCAAGAATTGCTCTTCTTGAATCGACTCTTCATGGCATGCTTTCAGCGCTTGTGAAAATCACCATCTTCGGGTTGAATGAATAGGAACTGCTAGAATGAACATACCCGATGTAGGTAGCTTGAAAGAAAG
>NW_018175220.1:0-234 GCF_001263595.1 Phalaenopsis equestris
CTTTGACATTGTATCAGAGCCAAAATTTTGCCCTAACCACCAGTAGTTATTGGAGGACGGTCAAGACTCCCTTCCCACTGGCCTTCTTGCAGGAAGGGAGGAACTATTTCTTCGTCTTAATTCGCTCATCTAAGGATTTTCGTCCATTGCGATCTACGATCCTGTCAATTGGTTGTCTCGTTCGCAATCCCGCAATCAGTTATCTCTACTGCGATTCAAGTCTCATCTGCAATC
>NW_018175221.1:0-234 GCF_001263595.1 Phalaenopsis equestris
AATAAAATAAAATATGAATATTAGAGAAAAATTAGTTTTGACAAATGTTAGATCCCTAAAAATGTTTAAGAGTTCGGCTTCATTCTACTTAGGGAGTTTCACAAACTTTCCCACTTAAGTTGTTGAAATCCTTGTTCGTTCTCTAAATTAAGAATCATCCACTAGACCTATAGAATTCTAGACGTGACCTTTACAGATTCAAGAAGTTGCTTCCATTCTGCAGCACTTTGTCTC
>NW_018175222.1:0-234 GCF_001263595.1 Phalaenopsis equestris
TCGGGGTAGGCCTTTGATGCCCTATTTCCATCTCTGCATTTGGGGTAGGCTTATGAAGCTCTATTCCCAACTCTACATTCGGGGTAGGCCTTTGAAGCCTGATTTCCTTCTCTGTGCTTTTGTTTTCTACTCAATCCAGTTTCCTCGCGCATAATTTCATCTCCTTAAAATTCTAAGTTGATCCAAACTAAATTTTTGAGATATTTAATTTGAGTGGAATCTTTGTTGGGATTG
>NW_018175223.1:0-234 GCF_001263595.1 Phalaenopsis equestris
GCAACATATCCCAGAAAAGAAAAAGGCGGTAGGATTCTGCATATACATGTCTGGTCTTAAGTCTATACATCAATATCAAATGTGAAATTGAGATACTAGACATGAGTTGCTGCTTATGGTCCGCCGTCATGTGTTTCTCGAGCCAAAACGCCTTGGAACTTGCACCTGTATCTTATTTCCGCTACATGACTCTGCTAATGATTCTAAAAAATACATCAAAAAAGAAAAAAAAAA
>NW_018175224.1:0-234 GCF_001263595.1 Phalaenopsis equestris
CAAATTTTTTGATCCTTGAAACCTTCACTTCATCTCCTGTCATAAACTTTTCTCAGATCTGAACCAAAGCTCTGATACCACATGTTGTGCGATAAATAAAACAATCGACAACGAAGCGAAAAATAAAATGAGAAAATTTCACAGAGGCACACAGATTTACGTGGTTCGGCACATTGGCTACGTCCACGGAATTGCATAGGATTTTATTACTTTGAAGATTTACACCGTCATCGA
>NW_018175225.1:0-234 GCF_001263595.1 Phalaenopsis equestris
CTTTTATCGTATTTAAATGTCATAATATTTTTTTTAATTTAATTAATAAAAACACATAAAATATTAATTTTTATTTTAATAATAATTATCTTAAAATAATATTTGGAGCCTTTTTTTTAAGATAGATCAGTTGCTGCCGTTAATGAATAAAATAATTGTCAGTGTGCGGAAATTAAGAGGTTACTCCAGTCCTTTTCAAGTGGACACGTGTAGCTCGTAGAACGGTCCAAGTGG
>NW_018175226.1:0-234 GCF_001263595.1 Phalaenopsis equestris
TTGGAGCCAAAATGGAGATTTTCATGATCCTGGCGTTAGAGGCGCCAGATTTACACCTGTAGCACCAGAAATTGCTGCAAGAGGCGCCAAACTGATGCCATAAGCGCCAGAAACTGGTGCCCGAGGCACCATTTTACAGAGAAGTGGCTCCAGAAGTGCCAAAAGCGCAATAATCCAGAGAACATCGTGAACTTCATTAAGCGGCGCCAGAGGCGCTAGAAAAGCCAAAATCCA
>NW_018175227.1:0-234 GCF_001263595.1 Phalaenopsis equestris
AGGATAACTTGGGAAGTCACTGAGGTTCTCCTTAGTATCTTTGACATCCCATAGTTCTTCTTCCTTTGGATTCAAAAATTAAATGTTCCAAATTTAAGTCATTCCCCCTTCACACCACTTTGTCCAATTTTGTTGAAAATTCTTATTTCTTTGACCGCTTTGAAGACAATATCCTTTGATTTTTACCAAGAGTTTTCTCAGGTAACTTCAGTTATGTAAGATGTAATTAACTAT
>NW_018175228.1:0-234 GCF_001263595.1 Phalaenopsis equestris
CTCCTGTTTTGCAAAACTTATGCTTAGAAAAGCATCTTTTTCAATCACACACACAATCTATGAAGTGAGGCAGCGAAATAGATATCCTCAGACAATTACTGTGAAAATATATCATGCATAGCTATTGATACATGGGGCATATTATGAGATTTTATTGAGAGAAAATGCAACTTATCATCTTCGTCATCATTTTTATGCCCACTGCTAGGAAACATATGTAGAATTTCATGTTTT
>NW_018175229.1:0-234 GCF_001263595.1 Phalaenopsis equestris
ACACCTAAATAACATAAAATAACACCTGAATAACAAGAAATAACATGAGGGGAATATTACTCTATGTTACAGAGTTGATTTTTTTTTCCTTTCACCTCCACATGACGTTATTTCATTGGACTCCTCACGTAACTCTACGTTTCGAGTCTTGATGCAATATTTTATCATCAAACAAAGGGGTCAAATGCTGGGATCGAATGGAAGAGGGATAAGATTCATAAAAAGCCAACCCTC
>NW_018175230.1:0-234 GCF_001263595.1 Phalaenopsis equestris
AGCATATTGAAGGCTAGCTGAATATGTAAAACATTCCATCTTACATTTACCGTCCACCTTAGCATTTGGGGTCTAGCCTCGGGAACTGCTGGGACAACCAATGACGTGTGTTCATAAAACTAAAGCTATTTGAAACATGTTAAAATAAATATTTGATATAAATAAAAGTATGAAAATAGATTTTAGTAGTAATGTGCAAAGAACAAACTGTTAAGAGGAAAACAAAACCAGTAA
>NW_018175231.1:0-234 GCF_001263595.1 Phalaenopsis equestris
TTTCCCAAAGTATAAGTGGCATTTAACTTTATTAAACCGAAGCTCAGAAGTTTGCTCAAAAGTATTAAGGGATTACATTAAAAACTTGATGGAGGGTTTAGAGGCATTGGAAGAAATTATTGCATCATCTAGATATACTAAATGACTAACAAAAACCTTTTGATTTATGAGTATAGTGCATGTGAGTATGAGATTCATGCAAATAGTTACTAAGAGGAGAGAAGTAGTCAAAAG
>NW_018175232.1:0-234 GCF_001263595.1 Phalaenopsis equestris
TTTTTTTATAGGCAAATATGGTGAAGGTATTAATGCACTATTTTATCCCTACTAATATTCATGCTTTACATTGCTTAATATATTAAAAGTTAAGTTTGACGGTGGGAGGGGGGAGGGAAATGCTTAAGAAGCTTAACTTTATTTGTCCTCAATAATATATACTGGAATTTTTAAGCTTAAAGTAATTGAGGTATGTGGTGTCAATTTAAAATTATTGCAATTTTAAGAAAAAAA
>NW_018175233.1:0-234 GCF_001263595.1 Phalaenopsis equestris
TTTTAAAATTTATTTCAGGAAGGTTTACTTTCATTCTCGTATGTTGGAGGTTTATTCAGGCTAATTTGGCCCTCTTGATTGCCTTGGCCGTGAACACTTACATGTTATTTTGGATAATATTGTATTTGTACAGTGCAAGAGGTCTGTGGTTGAAATTGGAAAGACTTTTAAAATGCTATTTTTTTAGAAAACTCACAAGATTGCCGTTTGGAAAGGGTTTGAAGTTTATAAAAT
>NW_018175234.1:0-234 GCF_001263595.1 Phalaenopsis equestris
AGTTGTACTTTTTTTAATATTAGATGATAGGAGCTATATTTGCTTCATTTGGGGACAATATTTTCTCTAATTAAATTGTGTTTTATACTTAGGGTGTAAACGAGCTGAACAGATTGATCCCATGCTCAACTCGTGCTCGGCTAGTTTGCTTATCGAGCCTAACACGCTGTTCACGAACAAATAGCCGTTTTGACAATCGTAATCACATAACCATAAGATGTTAAGAATTGTGAC
>NW_018175235.1:0-234 GCF_001263595.1 Phalaenopsis equestris
TACATCAGTTGATGGATATGTATACATTTATCGATATTGCATCAAGATCACTGTCAGTCAATGACGATCAACTAAACATGACAACGATCACGACAGATAAGACAAGTTTTGAGAGTGTTAATGAAGATAGCCAAGCGATAGGCTTGCCACAAGTGTCGATAGAAAGTTGGAAAGATGTAAACTACGTAGTTGTGAAAGTGAGTAGTGATAGACCTAAGCTCATGTTTGATGTGG
>NW_018175236.1:0-234 GCF_001263595.1 Phalaenopsis equestris
AAAATGACCTCTGAATAACTCCATATAATGTTCTCGACATGACACAAAATGATCTCTTCGGACACGTTGGACCTCCCTCCGTATGGGTAACATAGGAAGGAGTATATAAATCTGAAATATCCGCATTTTCCTTTTCTGTGGCGACTCTGTATGTGATGTCGGCTCCTTAAACTCATAACCCTTGTAGACATCTATGGTTGGTCCTGCTGATGTTCCTCTCAAAGTCTGCAAAAT
>NW_018175237.1:0-234 GCF_001263595.1 Phalaenopsis equestris
AGTCTTCCGTCTACCTACAGACACTGCAGGAACTGCAGTCAATGAATAACACAGTATGGGATGAAAAATTCAAGTTCTACCTCACAGGATCGTCCTTGCCTATTGTTTGATTATTTCAAATTCAAGTTGAATATGATTTTCAATCATGTTTCAACTTGAGCGGAAGTGTTAGAATTTTTATCGGAAAATAGTTTATTCTTATTAAAAGTTATGAGGATTAGATTTATTTCCTAA
>NW_018175238.1:0-234 GCF_001263595.1 Phalaenopsis equestris
CCCTACTTCACGAAGAAGCTTTTTGAAAAAGTCTTTGTTATTTAAATGAAATATCAAAACTCTCAGCTTTAGCATAAGTTAATTTTTAATTTGGGAAACTTCATATGACACGTGTAAATACATCAACTCAGTGGTACAAAAAAAGACCGGATTCGTTAATTTATAAATATCAATATTTTGGGTGATTTGTATGTAATTATCCCTTTTTAATTACATGGATTAGCTAATTTTTAA
>NW_018175239.1:0-234 GCF_001263595.1 Phalaenopsis equestris
TTTCCAAACTGTGAGGCGGTCTTTTCAAAATGCCATCGTAGCGAATAAGCAGTCACAAACGGAGCCTTAGTCATAGGTTATGTGCTCGCTTATGTTGTGGCGAGATAAGATAATATACACCAGTTTATGTGTTATCCATATAAATCAAACAGGAAAATTATTGATGAAGTGAAAAATAAAACAAGAAATATTCAATCAGAGAAGAACACATAAATTTACGTGGTTCGACAAATT
>NW_018175240.1:0-234 GCF_001263595.1 Phalaenopsis equestris
TATATTAGCTTCAGTTCAACTTTATGGGTTTGCTACATAATTTTTCTATTATTGTTGAATGCCAAGTGTGGATTGTATTTATTTATCATGAAGCAATGGCTTTCTTTAACTAGTATCATTTTTCTCCTCCGTTTGGGCCACATTTTTTGCCACATTAGTAGAGATAGCAGTACTAAAAAAAGAGTCTTCGACAGTACTTATTTAAAAAAAGGTTTTAAAAAAAGCTACAAAAAA
>NW_018175241.1:0-234 GCF_001263595.1 Phalaenopsis equestris
ACACCTCTTCAAAAATTCGTTTAAATTCAATGAATTATCAAATAACTACCTCTACCACTTAAGCACAAGAAACTTGGCAATTAGGCGCACTCTCTCTGTATAACTGACGCGTGATACACCAAAAATATATGCATTTGAGACCCATATTTTATACTCAATTTTTATGATATTGCACTTTAATTGAATGTATTTTTTTATGCTTTATTGTAGGTTGTTAATTTTTAGGACTTGGAG
>NW_018175242.1:0-234 GCF_001263595.1 Phalaenopsis equestris
TTGGCTTTAAGAAGATGATACTCGTATTATCAAGCATATCAATAAATTCGCTGATGTCAGTGTGACTAAATGTAGGCGAAATGTGAACGGAATATTTCACTTTCACTTTCCCATTCCCACCCTAAGTTATCTTTTACATAAATAGCCTCATTTCCGCTTAGTTAGCTTATTATTATATATTCTCCCTCTTGTTTACCTCTAATGGCTTTGGACTTACCCCACTAACGCTACAGA
>NW_018175243.1:0-234 GCF_001263595.1 Phalaenopsis equestris
AATTATTTATATTAAGAGAATAATAATATATAAATGTGAAAATAATTATTTTTTTATAGCTTGCTAATAATTTGTTATTTATTGTGTCAACCTTACATTTTAAATATTTAATTGAATTGGAAGTCCGATCCAATATAATGACCATGTGCGTCTCGGCGCACAAGTGGGACCCATCTCCAAGCACTTTTGTGCACGAGTGGGACCCATTTGAGAAGAATTTGGATTGTATCGTGA
>NW_018175244.1:0-234 GCF_001263595.1 Phalaenopsis equestris
ATGGAGTAGGAAAATTTACACAAGATCTTATGTTGATTAAAATAAGTACTTTCATTTTAACAAATAAACATTATGGTTTCTGAAAATTAAATTAATAAATCAAATAACTTTCACAAAACTAAAAGTTAAAGATGCCAAATAAGGTTTGAAAAATAAAAAAATGGTCAATCACATGCATGCCATCAATACATTCTTATGCATTTAGTATTTACATATGTAATACCTAAATAATCA
>NW_018175245.1:0-234 GCF_001263595.1 Phalaenopsis equestris
ATATGTCTCTTGAATGAATGGACATGTCTCTTGGGATTAAAAAGGTGTGACTTTTGGAGGGAATTTTGAATTATTTTTGAAAGGAGGCAACTTCTATTTAAAAATGAGAGGATTCCATGGCATGGGTGTAGCGTGAGAGTGAGATGAAGGCTTTAGAGAAGAGAGGGTTTTCTTCTAAGGTTGTAAGAGGAGAGGGAACGTGAAAAATTTCTTCTTCATTACATTTCTAGGAGA
>NW_018175246.1:0-234 GCF_001263595.1 Phalaenopsis equestris
TTAGGCTAAATAGCTGAGAGCTTCATCTCTAATTACAAGGTCAAGAGTTCAAGGATAAGCACATATGAACGTATACATGACAACAACGATAGCAAGAAAAAAATGAAAGGGCAAACAAAAAAATGATGGAATGATTTTCATTATCACAATTGCATTGAAAATAAAAATCATGCACATTGATATCGTTTATTTTTGTGTGCACCCTGCTTAGGCTAAGTAATTGAGAGCTTCATC
>NW_018175247.1:0-234 GCF_001263595.1 Phalaenopsis equestris
TTATTAAAATAATTATAATAAATAAATTAAAAATCGCAAAAAATGAATGATTTATTTCTCTAAGCTCTTTGGAGTTAGAGAGATTTATAAAAAATATAAAAAGAAATTTTTATAATTAAAGCATATTTTCTATTTAATTAAATCAGTAAAGTCAATAAATAATTATGATAATTAAAATATAAGCTATAAAATTATAAAATTTTGGCCAAGTGGTCCTCTGACCTAGGTGAACCT
>NW_018175248.1:0-234 GCF_001263595.1 Phalaenopsis equestris
AAGTGATATGTTGATCAACATGCATGATTGATTGTGAATAGCGCTTTGAACATGAATGATGAGCCTATTTTTCAATGAGTGGGAGTTTGAACGACATGCTTTTGGGAAAAAGTGAGAGAGCTTGGTCATTGAAGATATAAGCTTCTTGCATAACTATTGTTATAATTTGACTTGATCATTTTTTTGGATTATCATAGATACCCTTTTTGATGAGTGGGCTTAAGAAACTAGAAA
>NW_018175249.1:0-234 GCF_001263595.1 Phalaenopsis equestris
TTTTTTTAAATAATTTAGATAATTTAGTAATATTACATTTCTGCCCCCTTGTAATAGAGACAAAATGGCCAATAACCTTACCCAAATAAATGCCGTGTAGTGACTATATGAAAAAAAAAATAAATAAAAATCAATGAAGAAATAATGTCTAATAATGTCAAGTCTTTTCTTGATGTGTAATGTTAACCGTGTAAATGTAAGAATATTAATTGTATTTCATATCCAATTATATAG
>NW_018175250.1:0-234 GCF_001263595.1 Phalaenopsis equestris
TGTAATGAATTTGAAGTTCATGACACGGAAGGTGTGCTGAGATGGCTGTCCTGAGGGAGTTTATAGCAGATGTTATCTATGACAGTTAATCCACCAAGTCATTCTTTTCTTCGTATATTATAAGTTCATTTTGATGTATACCTTTTTTTTTTAGATCTGACATTTGACTTTTTTTTGTTTTTTTTTCGCAATTATACCAACATAACTTCTAGGATTTCAGTGACAGATAGAGTT
>NW_018175251.1:0-234 GCF_001263595.1 Phalaenopsis equestris
GAACACGAGTTGCTCACAAAAAAACAAGCTTTTTTATAGCCGTACTTCCAATATCCACACACACAAAGTAAAAGCTGCCAATTCATTTTTTACAGTTCAATTGACAAACACACATACTAATAATGTTGACCCTTAGCAATAGATTCAACAACAAAAGGAAAAAGAGGCATTTACTTGCATACCACCCAATTTCTATATATTACATATCTAAGACCTATACTTCATTTTTTTTTT
>NW_018175252.1:0-234 GCF_001263595.1 Phalaenopsis equestris
AAAAAAAATAGAAGATTTTATGGATGACTTCATTTGAACAATGTTTAAATCATTTAGAAAAAGTTTTAGAATTTGTTGAAAAGACAAATTTAGTATTAAATTGGGGGAAATTTCAATTTATGGTTGCACGAGGATTTGTACTTGGACATAAAACTACCTCTTCCTACTACACTGAGAGGGGTTAGAAGTTCTTTTACGACATGTTGGTTTCTACAGGCGATACATTAGAGATTT
>NW_018175253.1:0-234 GCF_001263595.1 Phalaenopsis equestris
TAAGATCTCTTGGATATTTTGAAGGACGATGTAACTTATTATATTTTTGTTCTAGAAAATCACCCACTAAGATCTTTCAGGACTCAATAAGTCCTAGTTTGAGGGTTCAGAAACTAGACCTTCATCTACACTGGTAATTTATTATAATTTTTGCAAAATTATGTATATGTTGCAAAAGCTAATCTTTCAGCGGGATTGCCGAGAAGATGACATGTATGCTTTTACAGTGTTATT
>NW_018175254.1:0-234 GCF_001263595.1 Phalaenopsis equestris
CTTGATGGAACTCAGATTGAACCAATTTTGGTATCATTGGGTTCGTTTTGTCGAGATGGCCTGTTTTACGATAAACTTGCTGAAACTGGGGTCTTGATGATCTTAAATTTGAATTTGGAACTAGAGATTCATGCTAAATGATAAAAATTTCTAGATGATTAAAAGAAGATATTATTAGGTGTGAACAACACATGAAATTCTCCATGTGAATGACGACCGACATATGGTTGTCGA
>NW_018175255.1:0-234 GCF_001263595.1 Phalaenopsis equestris
AGACCTGGCTTGGGTCAAGTCTAGGTTGGGTCAGAGTTAGGTTCAGAGATCAGGTTAGATCAGATATGGGTTGGGTCATGTCTAAGTTTGAATAATTACAAAAATTTTAAATTTATGACACCTACAATAAAAGTAAGAATGTTTTGTGGAAAACTTTATTAGAGAAAAAATAATTATTTTTAGATGGCCAATTTGTTTCTAAACTTAACTGATCTACTATTAAAGAATTTTTTT
>NW_018175256.1:0-234 GCF_001263595.1 Phalaenopsis equestris
GAGGCTCGTATTTGGATCCAACCTTAAAATGATCTTACTTGAATCCGGTTAACCCGAACTCGACTCAGATAATAAATGGATCAAATTCTTTGACCCAAACCTGAATTGAAAAATATTTGGGTACTCGGATTTTTTGAGTCGAGTTTGAGTCGTGTTTGCGTGTCATGTCAATTTTGGTACCCTTAATTTTCAAGCCATATTTTTTAGAATTCATGTTGCTTTTATTTATTAGTT
>NW_018175257.1:0-234 GCF_001263595.1 Phalaenopsis equestris
CTTCAAAGAAGGTTGCACAGACATTAAGCCCGATCGGCGCCAGAAGAGCTGCTGCCCGTCCTCCTCCTCCTGCCAACCACTTCAGCTCCTCCTTCACCACTTCTCCAAATGTAACGGCGACCGTTCTACCTGCTCTCGCTGCCGTCGAATATGGGAACTCTTGAAGCTTCATTCTGCAGTCTGCATGGCTCAGGATTCCACGGACTGCAAGGTTCCATTATGCAGGTATTACTC
>NW_018175258.1:0-234 GCF_001263595.1 Phalaenopsis equestris
GTTGTGGCAGTGCGTTGCGGCGACACATGACTGCGTGACGATGCGTTGCAGTAGTGCGTTGTGATGACTTGACGCGTTGCTGCGATGTTGGGGCGATGCGTTATAGCGACGCGTTGAGTCGTGGAGATGGGAACGTGTTGCGAAGTTGATCAAGTAGTTGAGAAAAGAACTGTTGACATGTACCCCAGGAATGAACTAAACAGTTTAAATGCAGAGAAGGAGAACTTGCGCAAT
>NW_018175259.1:0-234 GCF_001263595.1 Phalaenopsis equestris
AATTTATTTTGGATAGATAACGAACCTATAATAAGGAGAACATAAATTCCTAAAATAAAAAAAAGAATGACAGAATTAAATAAATTGACATAAGTTCCCGTAAAAATGTTAGGATAATCATTCAGTTCTTGTTGATTCAGTGCATATACTCGATGTCACCCTAACGGGTCTGACAAGGAGATGGAGCTAATCCTGACAACTCAGTTGACCTCTGTTTGCCAAAAGTCCTCTACA
>NW_018175260.1:0-234 GCF_001263595.1 Phalaenopsis equestris
CCTGTGGCATTCTGATGAGAAGAGAAGTATATTTCCACAAACACACACTATGAAATGAGGCAGAAAAATAGAGAGAATGATACAGTGATGTGAGACATCTTTTTCGTTTTTTTGTTTGACCTCACGGCTAATAGCAAATATACATAATACATTACATGCCACTAACATTTACTAGTGATACTACCTATGGCAATCTGATAAAAATAGAAGTATATTACTCCCGCACACACACAC
>NW_018175261.1:0-234 GCF_001263595.1 Phalaenopsis equestris
TCCAATGATAGACTTTTTTTGGGCAAGAAAAAGAAAAGAAAGGAACTCGCCCTTTGACACCAAGGGCGTAGCGAGCAGATTGCTGGCGATGATTTGGTGAAATTCAGGTGCGTAGCAATGAGAGAAGGTTCTCGAACCTATAGACATAGACTCTAAAGCAACACGACTTCGGTGGAGACAGAGCCCTTTCAGCGAGAGGGTAGCTTGCTAGATTGAAAAAGGCGCGAAGCGTTG
>NW_018175262.1:0-234 GCF_001263595.1 Phalaenopsis equestris
CAATGATTAGTCCTCAATCAACTTAACTAATGTTCGAGAACTCAAAGATAAATATATGAAACCGAAAAGAGTCAATAAGTGGTTGAATTCTAATTCGTATGGGTTCCAACACTATTTTTCTAAGAGAGCTATCAGGAAAATCCTGAGGCTGGATCCTAAATTCTAGAGAAAAAAAAAACTCATAAAAATGAGGTCAAGGGTATGTTAAATTTGCAAAAGTTCTTAACTAAATAT
>NW_018175263.1:0-234 GCF_001263595.1 Phalaenopsis equestris
TATATATATATATTATATTCGATCTTGTAGTCATATTTTTTAAAATTAATTTACTTATATTATCTAATTTAGTTTTTTAGAGACTTTGAGAGCATTGCATTGATGCAAAAGAAATTTAATTTCAAAACATTGTCTACCATTTCTATTGTTTTTATTAACTGTGTTGTGTGACAATACATTTTGAATAAAATAAAAAATAAAATGAGAGGCCCTTAAATGATAGTTTAGAACTGC
>NW_018175264.1:0-234 GCF_001263595.1 Phalaenopsis equestris
AAAAAAAGTAATAAACTAAAAAAATAAATATTGTTAAATTTCACATAATTAGTTTTGAAAAACCATAATTTGAAACATAGTATATATATTAAGGAAGATCATATGAAATTTTATTGCTCAAATATTAAAATTGCAGGTTTTAGGCAGGAGGGACCCACTATCAAAGTAAGAAAATACATATAACTCAACTTAAGAGTCCCCGCCACTAGTATACAACCCACACAAAAAAGATCT
>NW_018175265.1:0-234 GCF_001263595.1 Phalaenopsis equestris
TAAATTTAAAAATTCAAATATTGATGACTTGTTATATTCTTGTTTAAGTGGTGGGTATGGGAGAGACAAACTTATATTTAATTTAGTTTAATTGTTTTGTTTTAATATAACTATTTTAATTTAATATATTTGCTTACTTTGATAATTTAATGTTTAAATAACTCATCTTATTTCTTAGTTTGATGTTAGGATATTAACGTGTTACTTCTAAATTTATGTAATTTTTTATTTTTT
>NW_018175266.1:0-234 GCF_001263595.1 Phalaenopsis equestris
GTAGGCTCGGGTCAACTGTCTTGTTGCTCGTGCCACTCGACATGACGTGCCTACTCAGCAACCTAAAAAACGTTGACAATAGATGAGCAACTCAACATGACGTGCCTTTCTATAATTGTACAAAAAAACATTCATATAAATGAAAGATAAAAGGAAGATCAAAGGGGAATGAAGGCCATTTGGATTTTCCCTGGGTTTCAGCGGCAGGAGGACAATCTTGGCCTCCTATATATA
>NW_018175267.1:0-234 GCF_001263595.1 Phalaenopsis equestris
AATTATATTAAGAACAATTTTCATAATTGTTCTCTACTTTCTATAATTATACCAAATGAAGTATTATAAATAAAATAAAAAATGACGACCAAAGGGAGGCTTAGGACTCTCCCGGTTCCCTCTATAGTAACTTTTAATTCAATCCGGACAACGGTGTTGATTGCACTACGTGTTTGTGCACAGCTGTATGGTATGATCCACTACTTAGGAGAACCTTTCCAGTTAGTGTAGTGT
>NW_018175268.1:0-234 GCF_001263595.1 Phalaenopsis equestris
TTTTACTTATACACCACCATATCTATGCATGAAAAAGGTCTCTTTCAACTTTTCCAAGTTAAAACTGTGATCCTTTTTATTGATATGAAAGATTTAAGTGGTATAAATGTAAATAAAATAAAATTTAACTGTAAGATATATAAATTCATATAAATTGGATAGTATATATATAGGTAAATACTCTTTTCTCATCAAGAATGCCAATTGCCATGTTCCTGCTCTCTTCTGAAACAA
>NW_018175269.1:0-234 GCF_001263595.1 Phalaenopsis equestris
CGTTGAATCTTACACTCGATGGTGGGTGGGAACAGAGGGGCTACATTCTACTTAGAAGTGCATTGACGGTGGGTTGGTCGACAAGTGAGGCAGTCAATAGGAAGGTTGAATGGAAAATAAGCCAGCTGGCAAAGACGACATTGGTGGAATAACAGTTGTTTGGTAGTGAATTGGTGTTGGAGCACAATAATTTTGATTTGAATTAATGTCAACCATATCTGCTTCATGATCCTT
>NW_018175270.1:0-234 GCF_001263595.1 Phalaenopsis equestris
TTCTGACACTCTCTTTTGAGATTGAGCCCTACCTTTCAGTTCTCATTATCAAATCAGTCATTAATTTCTGATTCACTACTTTTAAGGCCGGTTCTTACCTTCTGACACTCTTTTTTGAGATTTATCCCCACCTTTCAATTCTCATTTTCGAATCAGTTCCTAATTATTGATTCACTACTTTTGAGGTCGGTCCAAACCTTCCGACGCTTTCTTTTAAGATTGATCACTACCTTT
>NW_018175271.1:0-234 GCF_001263595.1 Phalaenopsis equestris
CCTCTTCTGTCAGCTCACCATTCAAGAATGCATTCGACATCTAGTTTGAATAAAGACCAATCCATATTCACTGCAAGTGATTAGAGCATATGTCTCATAATAGTCAACTCCGTAGGTATGTGAGTATTCTTTGACGACCAATCTTGCTGTGTTGTGTTCAAAAGTTCCGTTAGAGTTGAACTTGGTGTTTAAAATCTATTGGCACACTACGACTTTCTTACCTCGAGAAAGGTC
>NW_018175272.1:0-234 GCF_001263595.1 Phalaenopsis equestris
CGTGATTCGACAGAAAGGTGGCCATGACCTGACCGTGGTCACCGTAATTTGGCAAAGGATTGTCATGATTTTGCAAAGAGTTGTGTATTGGCAAAAAGATTTTGCATCGTCTCTATTAGGCACAATAAAGAGTGTACATAGCCTTGGTGGGATAGCAAAGAGTGTGTTTTTCATTTGTTGTACGCGTAGTCTATGCCAGCGTAGCGAAGTGTACAAATTTTAGTTTGGTGTGTG
>NW_018175273.1:0-234 GCF_001263595.1 Phalaenopsis equestris
GTGGACATGACAATTGGGGGGCACTTTTTGGTGGGGTTACATTTGCCTTTTGAGTGAATATTTTTTTTCTTAATGAGCTTAGATTATATAAATATATATAATGATTTTAGTATAATGAAAAATATTTGGGGTATGAATGATTTTAAAATCTTTTGATATTTTTAACATAAATGCAGTATATAATTTAGTAAATAAGAGTTATAGTATCATCTACCTTAAATAAATAGATTGGGG
>NW_018175274.1:0-234 GCF_001263595.1 Phalaenopsis equestris
TTTATAATATCAGCATACCAAGGTATATCTCATCCTTTTACAACATAAAGTTGTTCACTAGGAAAAGTTTTGTTAATTCATTTTACCATATCGAGTATTTCTTCCTGTTCTAGCCTAAATATACAATAAACAATTTGATTATTGGTCCATTTTCTATCGTCTATCACAAAATAAAACTCTTGCATCTGAAGTACCCATTTAATTAATCTTTATTTAGCATCCTTCTTTTGCATC
>NW_018175275.1:0-234 GCF_001263595.1 Phalaenopsis equestris
TATTTTGGAAGCTAAATTACTGCGTAATTTTGGGACGGGTCAAATTTTTGACATTATTACTAAGAATTCAAATTTACATAAAGCAAGCGAATAACAACACACTAGGGGCTCATCATGGTACTACAAAAGTATACATGTCATTTAAAGTAACAAAAGATTTTCCTTAAAAACCCCAAGATCGATCTACCAAGGAAAACATAAATTCTTAATAATGACTTGTAAAACCTCTATCTA
>NW_018175276.1:0-234 GCF_001263595.1 Phalaenopsis equestris
AGTTGAACCCAACAATGGAGCGGTATTACAATCCCAAATCGTGATCCGTCCGAGTATGAGTTGTAGAGGGAGGCTGTCAGGGGCAAGAAGAATGGCCGGGTCTACGTGTTGGGTCTTGAGCGATGGCCTAAAACACTCATCCCTCCTTTAGCACATTCGGGGCATTAACTTCTAAAACCCAAAAGGAGGAGTTTTGTAGGCAGGGTGTCGCATTCTCTGTGGATCTTGAGACTA
>NW_018175277.1:0-234 GCF_001263595.1 Phalaenopsis equestris
GTCCATAATTCAAGTTTTTCTTCAACTTTTTCTCTGATTTATCCAAAAGAAAGATATCATCAGTGAATAACATACACAAAGGTAGATTCTTCTATAATTTTCCAATAAGAATATCCATAAATAAAATAAAATGATATGGGCTTAAAGCAGATCCTTGGTGTAATCCAATTGTAATAGGAAAGTATTTGATCAATCCTTTTTCTGTTCAAACACAAGTAATAGCTCTAGTATACA
>NW_018175278.1:0-234 GCF_001263595.1 Phalaenopsis equestris
GTAAATCTATAAATTCACTCTAAAATGTTTTGGGTGGAGCTTAACTAATACAATTGAAAATGTCATATTTTAAAACTTTAGCCACCTATCAAATCAAATTGGTAAGCATATAATTTATAAACACAGAGATTGATTTTAATTGGAAATGTCCATAAGCTTTTTAATTTATGGAAAAAAGTGAAACCAAGTTTTTAATAGAGCTACTCCTCAAGCTTCTCCCCTAAAGTTTTTTCA
>NW_018175279.1:0-234 GCF_001263595.1 Phalaenopsis equestris
AAAAAAAACCCATATTTTTCTGCTTAAACACGCGGCGCCACCTCAACCTCGACAGTTCTGAAGCCTCCACGGGGCGCTCCGCTATTTGATGCCTCCAGCCATGTAGCCACCTCGTTAGCCCACCTTTTTGTTCCATCGACTCATCTACATTGATCTCATCCATCCATCCTATACACACGCCAATACACGCGTGATCGAACGACATCCGTTCATCATCCCCAAGTGACTTAATCT
>NW_018175280.1:0-234 GCF_001263595.1 Phalaenopsis equestris
TTTCTATGCAAAGTTATGGATTTTTAAATGTTTGATATTTAATTAATTCAAATAAATCAATATTTTTCTATTTAAACCACATGACACCACCTCAACCTAAGCATATTTGAATTCTCCACACGGCGTCTTTGGGTTTGTCGCCGCCATCTGAGTCAACACTGACTCGACCCGCTGTTCACGCACTAAGAATCCTTCCGATGCGATCTCGTTCATCTGTTTGATACACGCGTGATC
>NW_018175281.1:0-234 GCF_001263595.1 Phalaenopsis equestris
AAATCTTCCAAAATTATATTTACTTATACTTGGAGATTACTTAATTATAGAAACTGATAGTTCTGAAATTATTTGGGGAGCCATCCTAAAAGCTAGACGCAATAATACAAATCTACGATGTAGATATAGTTCAGGTACTTATACTACCACTGAAAAAAATTATCATTTTAATGAGAAAGAATTATTAGCAATAAAGAAAGCTATTAAAAAATTTAAAATATTTTTAAATGAAAT
>NW_018175282.1:0-234 GCF_001263595.1 Phalaenopsis equestris
AAAAGCTTTCTCAAACCAAACGAGAAAGTTTCCCACCAAAATCCCTCTCTGTTAAGTACACTAACCCATCTCTAGACTAAAGCTAAACCACCCTTTGATCAAAATCCTACTTAGACCTTATATCAGCTCAAATAGATACTTCAAGGAGGTTTGTTGTACCATAAGGAAGCTTCCACTAGCACTCAATCGAGGCCTCAATTCTTGGGCAAAGGTATAGTCTAAAATCCCTAATTT
>NW_018175283.1:0-234 GCF_001263595.1 Phalaenopsis equestris
TGAATAGCCTCTTCATAAAAAAAAAACTTATTTGAAACATAAGTCTTTTCATACATCTTTGTCGGTGTCGCCATGGGATCCACCGTAGTTTTCTCATTCACTATATTGAATACAACAAATGAGAAAAGTGATAAACAGATTAAACCTAATATTGTTCTATCCAACACATTTCATTCCTCTATAGTTATTGTTTCAAGATTCTTTGTGATACTTTGTAGTAATAAATATATATAT
>NW_018175284.1:0-234 GCF_001263595.1 Phalaenopsis equestris
CATACATACAAATAATTTTGCCCCTTTTAAATTCATAAAAGCGATTACAACATAAATAGAGGGGGACGACTCCCAAAGGAACATAATAAAATCAGCCATAACTCCCTATGATAAAAGAAGAAACATGAATTATGGTATACCAATAATACTAGATCTAAAAATAGAAAATAGAATATTCTAAAATAAGTAATTACTAAATTACATACATACATACATACATACATCCATACATAC
>NW_018175285.1:0-234 GCF_001263595.1 Phalaenopsis equestris
CATTAATATTCCTCCAAATGCTTCTAAAAAAGATTTGAAAACAGGAAATACAAGAGCATTGCGTTGATATTTGTGCACATAAAAGAAAATACAACAATATAATATGCAATAAAATCATTTTGATTGTCTAGCTTGAAACACAGTACATATTGGTGAGTGAAAACAACCTTATTCTGATTCTACCTCTTCCAGTATAAAGAATATGAAATCTTTTCGTTTTCACAGAGTCAATAC
>NW_018175286.1:0-234 GCF_001263595.1 Phalaenopsis equestris
GATTAATTCCAAGAGGCTAGGGGGTCAGATATATAAAGTCATATAGTGTGTGAGTGTGTTAAGAGTATGGGTAGTTTTCTTTGTGAGCCTTTGTGATTTATGAAGTTTGTGGGCCCTGTAAGTGTTCGTTGAAGTTAGAGAAGTCAGAAAACTTCAAAGGAGTGCTTGGGGAAACATTCCATTAAAGTATTTGTATCTATCTTTAAGTCTTGTACTTTGGATTTGAGTTTTATA
>NW_018175287.1:0-234 GCF_001263595.1 Phalaenopsis equestris
GAAGAAGAAGAAGAAGTTGGAAAATGACCCAACTCTCATGAGCTTTTCCCTGATGAAGATCAAGAGTCCTCCTCCTTTTCTCTACTTCAAGCTCTATATTTCATGAAGATTAAACTCCTTGAGGAAGAAGAAGGTGTTTTTCCTCGAGCACTCTCAAGCTCTCCAAAATGCCCTCCACGAAAGCTCTCCCTTAGTTTGAAACTGAAATGAAGTTCAATTACCCGCTTTCTTCTC
>NW_018175288.1:0-234 GCF_001263595.1 Phalaenopsis equestris
TAACTCATTGCTATAGGCTTATCCTCTTACTTCTCTGAAGTTACAATGAAATATTGAATATATTCCTTCTAGTATTTATAATAGGGGTTTACATACATACCATCCAATTCTTATGTATATGCAAATCTGACACCTAAAGTTTGTTTTTTTACATTTATTCCAACCAAATCTTTCATCTCGCATTAAAAATACTACTATTTAAAAAGTGAAATACATATTTTCATGCATCAGTAA
>NW_018175289.1:0-234 GCF_001263595.1 Phalaenopsis equestris
GTAAATTAACATACTTAAGATGCTTTATATCTAATCTATCAACATGATATCACCTTTTTTGACATTAATCAAGAAGGACGCAAAGTTTGCTTGTGATGAGAAATGCCAACGGGCCTTTGAATATTTTAAATGATACTTAATGCCTCCTTCTATGTTAGCAGCCCCAGTCTCCGGTTGACCGCTGATACTTTATACCGCAGGACTTTAGTCTATCAACCTAAAATCTCCAATTCT
>NW_018175290.1:0-234 GCF_001263595.1 Phalaenopsis equestris
CTGAGGTGAAGGGAAGAAAGGCTCTAGTGGCCAATGGGGTTTAGCCAACTCAGAGAAGTTCAATTTTGGGTTTTTGCCACTTAGGGCTCCCATGGTATGGTTGTTTCCAGTGGCTGGCTGGGGTTAAGTTATATCTAGGCTCAGAGAGGCCAGGGGATGGCTAATGAAGGTTAACCCCTAATGACAAGCGATAATGGAAAATATATTTTGGTTTAGGTCCAAAAAATGGGGAGA
>NW_018175291.1:0-234 GCF_001263595.1 Phalaenopsis equestris
CTGTCTTGGGTTTGAATTAAATTTAGGAGGGTAAGCCTGACTTGGGTTGCCACTATCCTGATTACTCCAATTTTCTATAGGATTGGATTGATTACTACCCTACTGTTGGTTTCCTCCCCATGTGTTATCGTTATTCCAATTAAAATTTGGGTGATTCTTCTAACTAGGATTATAGGTATTGAATTATGGGTTGTCGAACCTTTATTAATGGTGTTCATAGTCTTTATAAGCAAA
>NW_018175292.1:0-234 GCF_001263595.1 Phalaenopsis equestris
ATGAATACCTTCTGTAAGACCTCCAGCTTGTTTCCGAAGGGATCATCTTTAAGAGCTCCATAAAATCTTTGAGGAATTTGAACATAACCACAAGAGGCCTCTTCATCTAATCCGAGCAGAAGACACATTCCATGGAGAATCACTTGGTGATTATTAGCGAACATATCGCAATCCACATTTAGAATAAATGGAGCATTTGTCATCAACGCTGAGACTCTCGTCTGCATGCATGCA
>NW_018175293.1:0-234 GCF_001263595.1 Phalaenopsis equestris
AAATTTACTTTGAATTAATACTACATATAAACAAATTAAATCTTAAACCAAAATTAATGTAAACAGTGATGCACTAGAACAATTAAGTGGAGTGAAAAAAAGAAATGGATTATTCAAAGAAACCTTAGCCATGGTACTATGACTGAAGTATCCAGGCCACCACTGTAGGCTAAAACAACTTTGTTCAATTTTCCGCGCTTTCCACTCCCATTTGGACTACCCAAAGCATCAGTC
>NW_018175294.1:0-234 GCF_001263595.1 Phalaenopsis equestris
ATATGCCTAAAAAACAAAGAAGCATTTGCATAGAAACCACAACATTTTTATGTATTTACATATTTAATATCTAATTTTTAAAATTTTCATATTTACATACATAGAAACCAACTAGTAACTTTTTAAATGCAAAATGTATTTTTTTTCATTCCCAAAGTGTTATAAATATGAAAATTAAAGCTTTGATATTATATATAAATATATAAAATTTATTTGGTATTTTTATAAATCATC
>NW_018175295.1:0-234 GCF_001263595.1 Phalaenopsis equestris
AAAAGTCCATTTCAATGATTCCCGTGACTTCACATTTTTATCAAAAAAGTTTTTTAAGAAAATTCAAATTCGTAAAACCCAAGTACCCAACCGGTGTCGTGTCACACATCCCAAATGACGGCTAGTTAAACGATAATATTTAATATGTGATCCTCCCGCTAGTAAACATGCATTAAATACAGGTGATCCCTCTATATTACACTCGTCACAATACGCATTAGCCGTGGCCTCAAT
>NW_018175296.1:0-234 GCF_001263595.1 Phalaenopsis equestris
GTCTTTCGAGGGAGCAATTATTAGGCGCGCAGCCCACACATGCGGATTTCATTGAATTTTGTTTGTATTGGTTGTATCAATGCAACCAAAAGTACAACAAAATAAGCACCTTCCGCACATATTTTATCTGCATTGAATAATTTTCCTATCTTTTATTTCAAACCAATGTGCACAAACAATTTTGGGCCCATGCAAGTTATACTATATTTTTAAACAATCAAATGTCTTCCACTA
>NW_018175297.1:0-234 GCF_001263595.1 Phalaenopsis equestris
AAAAGAGGGTTAAGTTTTTGGTGCCTTTGCCAAGAACTAAAATTAAAAAAAGATATACACAAAACAAGTATATTAAATTGTGGTGTCACAATACACCATTGTCGTAGCTATTTTATTTATCAGCTGTCGATGCCACGCTGGACCAACTTCGTTAGCCCACAATTATTGGACACCATCACCCATCCGACACTGCCACTATAGTCGGATAACTATCACTGACCAAAGATGCAGCCA
>NW_018175298.1:0-234 GCF_001263595.1 Phalaenopsis equestris
GGTCGGGTACATGAATCCTTTTTCTCCATTGCATCATATTACATGTCCGATGAATTGAGAAGCAAAAATCTTAGTTATGACGAACACCTTTCAAAGGGAAATTTTGGAGGTGCAATGTTTAAAATCCTTTGCCCTGAACCTTACAAAGGGAGGATAGACGGCATACTTGAGTTAGCCACCTTCATATTGAATGCTACAAATACGTTAAAGTGCCGCTTGCTCTTTGCTATTAAT
>NW_018175299.1:0-234 GCF_001263595.1 Phalaenopsis equestris
ATTGAGTAGCTTTAACTCAAATTTTCAATGAAGCAATCATAAGTTGGACTCTCATTAAAGAAGGCACCTAATTTCAATGTGTATTAAATGTTAAAACATATGTGAGAATAATTCATGTCTTTTTAGAACAGGGAGTCTTTACTTTAGCTAGTATATTTTAGAGGAAATGAATTTATTTAAGTTCACCTCCCATAAATATTAATAAATGGCATGTTAACATATTTGTAATTGAAC
>NW_018175300.1:0-234 GCF_001263595.1 Phalaenopsis equestris
TTTATTTTCACCATGGATTTTTCCTACATTATTGAGATCCAAATTTGGAAGTTTTGATGGAAAAGCCTGAAGAAAACTCATAGTGAAAAAGTTCCTTACGAAATAATTTTACTTGCGGAGTTAAACTTTTTATTTTTTGATTTATTTGGATTTTTATAGAAATTTTAATAGCTCCACAAGTAAAGAGAGGGATGCCAATAGGAAATTTGTCAATTTTAAAGCCCAACATTGTTA
>NW_018175301.1:0-234 GCF_001263595.1 Phalaenopsis equestris
GTTACTTGCAGGTGTGTGTGAAAGAAAATATTTACGTACATAACATGCAATACGTGTGTAACCTGTAAATAGATTATAGGGAGGATTTTAGAAGAGTATAACCCCTTGTAACCTTCCTATAACCTAATTGTACTTTCTAGTAAGTTTCACGCTTCTGTTTTGATATGCAAGTAGGTTACGGGAGACGTCTTATGCACGCAATTTTTTCCGTGGAAAAATAAAAATCAGTCGGGA
>NW_018175302.1:0-234 GCF_001263595.1 Phalaenopsis equestris
AGCAATTAATTGTCCATTTCATCAGGTATATTTTGCAAGTTTATTTCCTTAAAATTCTTTTAATCTGGGATTATAGAGTGCTTTTGATTATCTGTTTTCTGACATATTTTTCATTTGTGTTTTGCAGGAAATTTGGTTGGGAGTGAGTGCTTTGTTGAGGACTTCTATCAATCTTCTATGTTAATGTTTTGTTTTTTTTATTTAGCAATGTTTATGTCCCTATGTATTTGCATT
>NW_018175303.1:0-234 GCF_001263595.1 Phalaenopsis equestris
TAAATCTTGGCATCTCTGCCTGCCAATCCCGGTCTTCAGTCCAATCACTTATGTAACTCTTTCCTAATTTTTTCATAAATTTACAGACAAACATCCCATAATCAATTCTATTGGTTTGTACTGGAACATTTCTAACTATTGACATTTGTCAGGTCCCGGGTTTAGCCCTAAAAGAATTTCCAACATCTACTTGAAAATTTTTGACCTACAAAGTTTAATATTGATCAGTACATG
>NW_018175304.1:0-234 GCF_001263595.1 Phalaenopsis equestris
GGTCTGGGGAAGCTTTTGGAACAATCAATTCTAAGGTTTGTAGAGTTTAGTGGAGTGACAAAAAAATTTCTAAATTTTAAGCTTGAGATAAAGGTATTACAGTGGGGGAAATGGTTGGAATTTGTTTGAGATGAGCTTAGCAAAATACAGGGAAGCTTTAAGAGAAAATTAAAGGGGTCTCGCTAAGGAATTGGCTACACTCACTATTTGGCCATGAGAGGGGCTCAATTTATG
>NW_018175305.1:0-234 GCF_001263595.1 Phalaenopsis equestris
AGAAAAGATCATCTAAATATATATCTTCTAAGTAAGTTACCTAATATTAATCTCCCTAATATACAACTTTTTGATTTAAAACTTTCCATAACACTCCTCAAAATGGAGACTGGACATTTATCATGGCCAACTTATTACAAATAAAAGTGCCTCAAGCTCCATTAAGGGCCTCTATGAAGAAATAGACTAGTTTCTCCCCAATTTTTACATGAGCTATAGAAATCAAATTTTGTT
>NW_018175306.1:0-234 GCF_001263595.1 Phalaenopsis equestris
GGGAAACTTCAATCAGAGGTGCTTGACACGTTCTTTGGAATCCAAGAAGGTTAGGGATTGAGCCTCTTTCTTTGGTGTAAGGTCTAAGTGTGAATTCGAACAAGCTCGATATCAGGTTTTGGTCTAGAGCTATGTTAGGGGCTCTATGGAAGAAAGATTTGATGGGGTTTTGTCTTCTTTCAGTGTTTTGAAGGTGTAAGTAAGTTTAATTTTAGTTTGGTGGACTGTGGAGGA
>NW_018175307.1:0-234 GCF_001263595.1 Phalaenopsis equestris
TTGATTTGACATCAAGACTTGACACATTAGAAAATGAAGTTAAACATTGTGATTCCACAAAGAGGAGCTTGGAGCGAGCATTGTAGGCAGCATGACCTTCTTCAGCAGCAAAACATGTCTACACCAACCAAACCATTCCTTAGATTTAAACAACAAGCCAAAAGATTTTGTGGTTTTCAACCTAGTGCGACATAATTTATCAACTTTTCTTTAGGCCTTTGTATGGCTCTGTTA
>NW_018175308.1:0-234 GCF_001263595.1 Phalaenopsis equestris
TTCTTATTTTCTTCCTTACTTTGCAACGTTATTTCGGTTGCCTAAGAATCACCATCATCTGCTTGTTGCAAATCGTGGGTTGGACAACTCCTTTGTGTGATGAATTAACACTAAATTAGGTGATTATAAAATCGCCTACCTTTTTCTTGTTTGAATAAAATATTTTTTAATGTGATATTCCATTAAAAATTATTTATTGTTAAATAATTTCTTAAATTATTCATTTTAATGCTG
>NW_018175309.1:0-234 GCF_001263595.1 Phalaenopsis equestris
ATCTTCGATGGCAGCGGGTTGTCTTTCTCCTCTCCCTCTTCCTTCTGATATCCAGCTTTATCTAGTTATTGTGCTCTTCTTCCTCTCGCGATATCATCTATTAATTTTTTATGAAATGACTTTGTCTTGCGATTTGTGGCTTTCTCATTTGTGATTTGATGTGAGAATTTAGATTTTCTAATTTGTGTCTTTCTCTTTATGACTGAGAATTTAGATTTTATGATTTTCTTTTTT
>NW_018175310.1:0-234 GCF_001263595.1 Phalaenopsis equestris
TATATATATATTGGTATGGCCTTCCTAATTTAGATCACATGTTGCATTATTTTAATGTTTGAACATTATGTATATTTATATTATGTATTGCATTATTATTTTAGGTATGCTACTTGCCATAAGTTTCCTTTTGTCAAAAGTGACCAATCAAACATCCTTGAATCAAGGGCTAATTCAATACTATATGGCTTCTTGATTTGTTTGAAATTTGACCTTTAATTTCCCACATATTTG
>NW_018175311.1:0-234 GCF_001263595.1 Phalaenopsis equestris
CTTAAATCTTTTTCCTTTTGCAGAATGAAGGACTCACAATAATCTCAATATGTGCTACAGGAAATTAGACAACCCAATTCCAATGTATTTACATATCGACATCTATAACTTTTATTTTACATTTATGGCATCTAAATCTTTTATATCACATCGAAAAAAAACTACCATTTTTAACTTTTAAAAAATGAAATACACCTTTTCCATGCATTGGAAAGGTGGCATGTATGTAAAAAT
>NW_018175312.1:0-234 GCF_001263595.1 Phalaenopsis equestris
TGACGATAATAAAATTTAAAATATATATATAATAATAATAACTCTCTTTTAAAAAAAATCAATAAACCAACGAAAATAAAAATTTTGGAAAAAACATATTTTTAAAACTAAACATGATAAAAACAAAAATAAAATAAAATAAATCTGTTGAGTTGATTCGCTCGACTTCAGGGTCTCTTACTCTTTGCTCGCACAGCAAGACCATCCTTGTATGCACTAAATCTCACAAAATTT
>NW_018175313.1:0-234 GCF_001263595.1 Phalaenopsis equestris
AGACTAACTAAATACAATAAACAACAGAGTTAATACAATTACTACCATAAAAACATAGTAACTACTCACATGAGCATAAATACATCACAACAGTGTCCACAGAACAAAACATAAACAAAACTAATAGTCTTAAAAAATACAACTCTAAACAAAATAAAAGTATAGTATAGTTTTACCACATAAAATTCACAAAAATACATTAAAAAAACTAAACTAAAGAAGTAGTCTAATCAT
>NW_018175314.1:0-234 GCF_001263595.1 Phalaenopsis equestris
ATGATGAAAAAGTTATTCAATTTGAAGATGACGGATGGTACAGCTGCTGCACAATATATGAATTATTTAATACTATTACAACTCAATTATTGTCTGTGGAAATTGAATTTGGTGATAAGATACATGCACTGCTATTGTTGGTTTTTTTGCCAAATAATTTGGAAGCCATGAGGATGTTGGTTAGTAATTTTATAGAGAGATCTAAGTTGAAATATGATGATATTCGTGATTTGA
>NW_018175315.1:0-234 GCF_001263595.1 Phalaenopsis equestris
TGGATGAACTATATAGCAAACATAATAAGACCAAAGTAAACTCAAGATAATTTGAGGGAATATGAAATGTCTAGGGTAAGAACTGAGACTTCTTCATGATCCCTTGGAAACCTTGAAAGACATCTGAAATTATTATGATTTGCTTAATGTAATCATCCCTAAAATTGAGACCCACTAAGGTATGACAAAGGATCTGGTAAACACACATCAAACTTGTATTTTCTACTTTTCTTA
>NW_018175316.1:0-234 GCF_001263595.1 Phalaenopsis equestris
TTTTTTTTTATATATTTCATTTTAAAATATCTAAAAAATAGTTGGATAAAGAAGCTTAGAAGTGCAAATAGTAAGTCATTCAACTCTAAAAGTTGAGGATGACTGATCACATTCTATTAGATTAAGAGTTATTAGTATTTGTATATAAAACCTATTATTAACTAATGAGATCTCACATGGTAGAAAATAAAGGGAAGTTTGAATAAAGAGAAAAACAAGAAAGAGATAGAGAGA
>NW_018175317.1:0-234 GCF_001263595.1 Phalaenopsis equestris
ACACACAAATATATATATAAATCTAAAACTTATTTTTCAAAACCACAAAATTAACTTGATAAATATTTCTGCCTGACAATTTCTAGCAACTATTTTGTGAACTAGTACTTCTCTCCTTCAATGACTAGATCATTTTGTTGTCATAAATTGGTAGCGTGCCCATGCCATTCATGGACCAAGCTACCATTCTTCCATTAACATACCTCGCTCATTTCTACCTTGAGCAGGTATAGT
>NW_018175318.1:0-234 GCF_001263595.1 Phalaenopsis equestris
GTACCATTTGGATAATAGCACGTTTAAGCTCAAATTACTTGGCAGCTACAACAGGGCTTTATATACTCAAATGAATTTATTCTGTTGTAGGATTAGCACAATCTCTTAAAGGTCTCAGATGACGTTCATTTTCGTTTCTAGCATTACTTAAATTACAAGCTATTTTGCTAATATGTTCTCTCTTTTTGTTTTTTTTTTAAATTTTTCTAATAGCTCTTTCTAACTCAAAATCGT
>NW_018175319.1:0-234 GCF_001263595.1 Phalaenopsis equestris
AATAATAAAAATTATTTAATATAAAATATATACTATATATCTGATATTTTTAATAACTTATAATTAAAATATTAAAATTTATCATATTTTAAGTGTTATTATTATTATATTTTTATAAATATGCCGTCTCACGATGTAATTAGTTAAGTCGCGGCTGACTCGAGCTTGACTTGCAAGATCAAATTGTGGGTCACTTATCGAGCTGACTCTGAGCTGGCTCAAATGCCGGCTTGG
>NW_018175320.1:0-234 GCF_001263595.1 Phalaenopsis equestris
GTTCTCCTCAAAATCTGTGACAACCCTTAGTTTATCTCCCTTTGGATTCGTAAAATCAATGTTCCAAATTTAAGCCATCCCTATATGACACCTCTTTGTTCGATCTTTGAAAAGTCCTATACTTTTGAATTCCTTGAAGACAATATTTTCTGGTCTAAATCGAATGTTTTCTTAGGTGACTTCGGTTATGTAAAATGTGATTAAATATAGGGGCTTGCCCTTATAGGAAACTTT
>NW_018175321.1:0-234 GCF_001263595.1 Phalaenopsis equestris
TATATTAGCTGCTAAATATAAATTGGGTCAAGTTTCTGGCCATCTTTTGAAAGCTAAATTATTGCATAATTACGGGTGGGGTCAAGTTTTTGGCACCGTCTCAGTAGAATTGAATTGACATAAAATAAGCAGAAAAACAACACGCACTAGGGGCGTATCAAGTTTTTGGTGCTGTTGTCTGGAAAGCTTCTGTATGGAATTTAGGAGAATTTTAGTTGAAGTAATTAAGCTTAG
>NW_018175322.1:0-234 GCF_001263595.1 Phalaenopsis equestris
CGGACCGGAATGGCAGCGCATGTCCAGCTCAAGCCCGGATCTCAACATCTCCCTCATTTGTAATGAATCCAGGGGGAACTCAATCACCTTTCAGTCTTTTATCAATATCAATGTGACCTCGGTGACCGGGCCGGACTCCGGCTAAATACGACCGGGACAGCATGAAATCGGAGCTTAACCCGACTCTAAGGAGGCCAAGCATTCTGAGCGTAGGAAGGAGGCATTCTACTTGCT
>NW_018175323.1:0-234 GCF_001263595.1 Phalaenopsis equestris
ATTTTGTTAATGACATTGTAGAATATAATGTTTTAAGTGAATTTTTATTTTGGGGATGAAAATTGAATTTCTCATTGGATGATGAAGTGAACACTCTAGCTACATCATATGAGATATTTCCCTATCAGAATTTATTCAAAAGTGTGAAAGGGATCTAGTTAAAAGTTGCAGGGACGATGGTGCTTAGGTTTATGATTGACTCTTCACTCGGAGACAAAATATGACAGAAATATA
>NW_018175324.1:0-234 GCF_001263595.1 Phalaenopsis equestris
AATTGTCACTAATGCCTAAGCACAGTTTTGGGGCAATTAAGTGCCCCCCTCTGTCTGGTGGCGCCTAAGTGCCATATTTGGGTGCTTAAGCACCGAGCACAGGCACTTAAGTGCTCCGTTTTGGTCCCCATGTCTTTGATGTTCCCCGATTTGACCCGATTTGCTCCAGTTTGCTCTATTTTGGTCTATTCTTGGTCCATTTGCTCCAATCACTCCAAATTCTTTAATTTGATG
>NW_018175325.1:0-234 GCF_001263595.1 Phalaenopsis equestris
TTTATGGATTAAAAGAAATCTTCAATAAATTCCAACCACACACATGATTATTTCATATTGCAAGGACAAAGATTAGAAATCTACTTAGAATTCATGGGAATAATAAAACAAAGTAGAATACGACATATATTAAGAATCAAGTTTAAAAGATAAAACATAAATAAAAGTACAAATACTTATCTCGAACCCTTCCCCAAGAAATCCTCTAAAGTTCCCTGACTGATCTTGACTCCA
>NW_018175326.1:0-234 GCF_001263595.1 Phalaenopsis equestris
CGTACGTCTTATGTACGCAAATTTTTTCCCAATAATATATCCTCATGTCTATTTTATCGGTTCACTTCGTAGAACCACAAATATTATTGAAATAAAACTGTGAACTCTAATAATCTCCGCGATAATATTGAAATAGTTTTTATTGTGTTATTTCAATTTATTGAAATGAAATATATGAGTTTCTCTTTAAAAACCCTGAAATAACCTCAGTGGTGTTATTTCAGGGTTATTAAA
>NW_018175327.1:0-234 GCF_001263595.1 Phalaenopsis equestris
TTTATTGATAATATGTTACATGTATAATTATTTGATATTCATATTTATAATATTTTAATATCATAATATTATGAATGAAAATATATATCTCACTTTAAAAAATAATGATGCTTATGTTTTCTTAATACCATTTGCATATTTATCATTCAATTATTGTGTATTTACATATAAGTAACTTCTAATATTTTAAGGTTATACATATAAATAAAAATACTTAAATTTTATGTTATATAT
>NW_018175328.1:0-234 GCF_001263595.1 Phalaenopsis equestris
TTTAATTTTTACAAATACACAATAGATTACTTATATATGAAAGTTGTATTTCACTTTTTTATAAGTTTAAGTAATGATATTTTTTATGTGAGTTAAATGTATATGTTTATAAAAAAAATTAAATTTAGGGTCTGTTTGAGGCAGTTGTTGATAATTTATAATCTGTTGATAAGTAAATTATTCTGATAATCTGTAGATCATCAGAATAAATTGTTTTGTTATTTGTTGGAGTTT
>NW_018175329.1:0-234 GCF_001263595.1 Phalaenopsis equestris
ATTTGACTACTACGTGTTAATCCAAAATAAGTTGAGTACAAAGATTGGCTAGCGAGATGAGCCCCCAAAACTATAAAATCCAAAAAAGATATAATACTCACTCATAGGGGGATCCTCAACCACATTACAATTCAACTCAAAATTACCTAGAAAAGAACATACCAAAACATAAAAGAATGTATACCCAAAACATTTACATGTATACCCATTCATTTTATCTAAAACAAAAAAAAA
>NW_018175330.1:0-234 GCF_001263595.1 Phalaenopsis equestris
AGAAGAAGAGATCGTCGAGATTGTAAATATTGTAATGTTATTCCAAGTGATGATTTAAATACCCAACATTGATTATTAGTTATTGATTTTAAGATGAAGAGTTGTGAAAAAAAGAATAATAAAATTCATCACCGTAGAATTAGATGTGGGTACTTAAAAATTACACATAAAATAATTTTTATGAGTAAAATTTAATATCTCAAAATTTGGGATGTTCATGAAGAAGCAAATATT
>NW_018175331.1:0-235 GCF_001263595.1 Phalaenopsis equestris
AGGAATGCATAAATTTCGAATAGAAAGAACCCGTTGTTTCAAGCTATTTCCACTTCATAGCACATGGATTTACACCAAAAAAGGATTCCAACCTTTTCAACCAAAAAATCGAATGTATTTTTCCTCTGATCTAGATAAGTTGTTTAGCTGTTTGGTTTGTGCTTTTGGAAAACAGCTTATTGTGTTATCTGCCCGGAATTGCAAACTTATTCAAATGGAATCATTACCCTAAAAG
>NW_018175332.1:0-235 GCF_001263595.1 Phalaenopsis equestris
TGGAACCTCAGTTGGTAGTGGATGAGGAGACATTGTTCGGGGTGAGCACTCCAAAGATTTACAAATAGATCAGATGGGACAAACATCGGCAGATGATTGACAAGTTTACAAATCAATGAAGAAGAAAAAAAGGATGTTATAACTCAGAAATTTTCAGAATGATTGTTTGATAGTTTCGGGCGGAAGCCCGCATCTCAGTATGGTGTTGGACTCTCTCCCTAGAACCAGGGGAAGG
>NW_018175333.1:0-235 GCF_001263595.1 Phalaenopsis equestris
GTTGATTTAATGCTAAAAGCAAGTGAGGCTCTTTTAGCTTCACAAAATTTATTACTTAATTTTTTTAGCAAATAAAGAATTTTTCATGAACTTTTTATGGTAAAATTCTTTAGTATGATTATGAAGCAATGATAAAAACTGAAATTGAGCAAGCCTGGCTCACTACAACACCATAGATTCTGTTGGTGAATCCAAACTAGTTGTAACCACAGGGTTGCCTTTCCGCTGCATCTTG
>NW_018175334.1:0-235 GCF_001263595.1 Phalaenopsis equestris
GTGAAATCTCTTTATTTTTTCCTTTGAGACTTCAAGAACATCCATGAGGTGCGTGATTGGTAGAATTCTTAGAACCAGACGTGACTTAACTGGTCGACGACCTGCGGATTTAGTAATGATGGAATCGGTGGTAACTATGGCGGTATCAGCTCTGCTTCCCAAATAGAACCAAACGGGAATTTGAGCAGGCAATGTTTCGATTGATTTCTGAGATCATCTTGCAGTTATGTCAACC
>NW_018175335.1:0-235 GCF_001263595.1 Phalaenopsis equestris
AAATAAAAGGAATTGTATTGTTTGGATTAATTTGCAGCAACATTTCCTCATATTATCTTAAAACAAGAAGTTTTTTATTTATTTCTTTTATTTTTATGTTTTTATTGTTATTTTTTTGTCTTAAAACAAGAAGTTTCTGAAAGTTTGAATGGCTGAATAAGAACATTGCAGTGAAAAAAGAATTTTGGAAACTTAAAACAAAAAGAGATTTCGTAAATGATCACATTTTTTTGTT
>NW_018175336.1:0-235 GCF_001263595.1 Phalaenopsis equestris
ACATACTTTTTGCAATCATTGCAAAAAGCAATAATTCAAAAATGATATATATCCATTAAGTTAATTCTAAACAAAAGAATTTATAATTGACAATCTAACTGAAATAGTTGATAATGGTGCAGATATGAATTGTATTCAAAAAGAAAAAATATCTTTTAATATTTTGAGAAATTTAGTAAGAAGTTAACTTCTGCTGGTGGTAATAGAATGCAAATAAAATACAAAATAACAAATG
>NW_018175337.1:0-235 GCF_001263595.1 Phalaenopsis equestris
TGCAGTGATGGTGATATGCTTTCAGATTAATTAACTCAGTTCCTGGATGCATGAATTCTCGATTCAAGATGCTCTTATCACATAAACAGAGAGTGATTTACTTAATACAAATTATCTAATTTTAACTCTGTCTATTTAGGTGATGATATATGTTGTAATATTGGTGGTATTGGTGATATCATGATTAAGATGTATGATGACACTGTTAGAAGATTATGTGATGTCAGACATATTT
>NW_018175338.1:0-235 GCF_001263595.1 Phalaenopsis equestris
GTGACCCCCGCATACGTCTTAGCCATAACCGACGAAAGAAAGTAAAACCGAGCGAAGAAGACGGGCGCGACAGGAAGCCGAAAACACAAAAACAGGAAAGATCTCACCGGAGAAAGGCCGTCAAGAGGAGAGCGCCGTCAGCATCCTCGTTTCCCCGCGTGATCGCCTTGAGTCCCAAACCCTAGTAGAGCACGCGCGTCGCCATCTTATATATATATATATATATATATATATA
>NW_018175339.1:0-235 GCF_001263595.1 Phalaenopsis equestris
TTCTTAGCAGCAGAAGACAAATTAACATACAGAATACAGTCAGAGTGCTTAAGTTGGCTTGCACTGCCGAGCGGCTTTTAATTTTTCAACATTCTGATTTGTTCGAATTCAGACCATTTAGCATTACTAGTATTTCGAGCGTATAACCATTACGGAGGGAAAGTTTCAGATTAAGGCATCTCACTATAATTTTGATTTTTGAACCATAGGAAGGTTTTTTTTTTTTTTTTTTTTT
>NW_018175340.1:0-235 GCF_001263595.1 Phalaenopsis equestris
CCTCGATGTTGATCAGATATTCACTTGCTAATTCTACAGCGGAAACAAATAGTACACACAATTTTACACCTTCTTCCAGGTTTGCTGACTTAGAACTTTGTATTGGTTTTGTTGGTCTTGTCGGGAAACGCCAATACGCAAGGTGTGCTTGCCCAGCATACCCCACGTATTGGGGGTCCACTTGTTGGCCTCACTGTTGTTTGAGGATTAGTTTTTCCTCTTTAGTAGCCTAGGG
>NW_018175341.1:0-235 GCF_001263595.1 Phalaenopsis equestris
TGCCACCTCATCCTACGGTGCGTCGAGCTTTACACACGGTGTTTTGCCATTTGACACCACCAGCCACCTCAGTGTCATGTGTCCCGCAGTTTGCGTACCATCTCCTCCTCTAGCTCTATCATGACCGTCCATGGAATACACGCGCGATTAAATGGCTCTCCCTCATCATCCCCAAGTGTCCAAACCCGAGAACTGTTCAAACTAAAACATTAAGATCTTCATCTAGACTCAACCA
>NW_018175342.1:0-235 GCF_001263595.1 Phalaenopsis equestris
GGGATACATCATGTTTGATAGATTTGATTAAAATCTAGTAAATTGAGAGAGGTGAGAGGTCGCCAAGGCATGGAGGAAAGCCACCTTGAAGGTTGTTTATAACCATGTATAACTATGGGCTCAAACAATTTGATGCCCTGGCCTCCTTCGAAAATGAATGAATGAGAGTGAGATGGGTAAGTGTGTTGCGAGAAGATATGGATATACACCAGTTAATGTGGTATATATATAAATC
>NW_018175343.1:0-235 GCF_001263595.1 Phalaenopsis equestris
CCAAGTATTTAATTGATTATGCAATGTTACATATGTTGTGGCTTTTAAAAGCTTATTTATTAAGACTTGTTAGACTGCAATAATAGATCAATTGTTCTTCCTTAATATAGATTATATTGTATTTATATGCTTTCTAGGCTCATTTTTTAGTGGCCCTCTAATAACTTTTGCATGTTTCTTTGCGTATGCTATTTCTCTTTATACACAAAGCTTTAGCATCACATACGCACACACT
>NW_018175344.1:0-235 GCF_001263595.1 Phalaenopsis equestris
TTATGTACACTAAAATTCTATCATGCAAATTACTTTAGTTGAACTATGAAGACCAATTATTTTATAGTTCTAGAAATCCTCAACAACAATTCTACAGAAATGTACATGAAGAAACGCTATTGATTAATTAAAAAACCTAATATCCGTCACATAAAGCTGATCGCAAATTAAAAACTTAAAAAGGCCGTTATCATGCATAAAAAATGGCCACAAAATCATACAACAACAACAACAA
>NW_018175345.1:0-235 GCF_001263595.1 Phalaenopsis equestris
TAGTTTGCTAGAAGTATCAACCTCCACTAAATGATTCATAGTTAATATACTATTGATGTATACTTCCAGTGTATTTTCATTGCCATTCTAAGATAAGTGTTGTGCATTCAAGAGAATAAATGCCTACATAAATGCTGAATTTTTATCTCGTTAATAATGTATACATATCGTCTGCATCTTGTTGACCTCATTTTTTAGGACATTTCTTTTTCTAGGATCCTAGGATCTAGCTCTA
>NW_018175346.1:0-235 GCF_001263595.1 Phalaenopsis equestris
GGGGTGTAGATGGTGGCATTGAGAATTAGAGTGGCCAAAAATACGACAGTTCAAATAATACGAAGTAAAATGCTCAATCACTATCTTTTGCTAATATCTATGGTGCTGTGTGCCAAATCAAATTTTCTCAGAAGCGGTTGAAGTGATGTTTCTTTTACCAGGTACTCTGGCTTCAGATGAATGAGAAAAATTAAAAGTAGGAATGTCCATTTTGAGTGACTTGCCATAAGTTGAG
>NW_018175347.1:0-235 GCF_001263595.1 Phalaenopsis equestris
ATCCAAATTTCAATTTTATTCCATTTTCTAAATTTTGTTATATTTTATATTTTAAAAATTAATTAAATTTTAAATAAAATCTAATAGTTTAAGAAAATCATCAAGGAATAGACTATTGATGCTTTCCTAAAAAAATTAGAAATTATTTAAATATTATTTAATTTTCTATGCTTTTATTTATTTATTTATTATTAAAAAATTATAAATTAACTATTTGATTAAATTTGTATTTTCA
>NW_018175348.1:0-235 GCF_001263595.1 Phalaenopsis equestris
GCTTCAGCAAATGGAATATTAATCGTAAGCTTCTTGAACAATTCAAAAAATCTAGAGAATTATTAGTTCAATTTTTGTCTTGTTAATCTCTGAGAAAATGTGGTGGAGGTCTCCATTGATCTTTCCTAAGAGGTTGAAGTGTTTTTCTTATGTTTATTAAAGGTTTTCTAATGTCTCTCAGATAACGATAGACTTTTTTGTAACTACCTCCATTAACTCCTTTCCACTTCTTAGA
>NW_018175349.1:0-235 GCF_001263595.1 Phalaenopsis equestris
TTACTACCCTAGAATTTAAAACACAATACTAAGAAAACACAAACATTACAATAACAATTAGACAAAACTCTAACACATCACATTGTCCAACAAGTACACGAACTCAAATGTGTCAAGTTCACACCACATAGTACACCAAATATTACAAACATAAGGCAACCTTAGTCCTTCTCCCATCATCATCATTAGTGTCACCGCTCTCCCAAAAAGTTGCAGGCTCATAATCAGGATATTT
>NW_018175350.1:0-235 GCF_001263595.1 Phalaenopsis equestris
TGCAATTTGATATAATTTTTGTTCCCCTCTGCGCTATCATGAGGCATATTTTAGAAGATTTGCTCGCAGCGCACCCACTTCCAACTAGGTCCCCACTAAACTATAAATTGTCAAATGAACATATACTGCAAGTATAACCATCCAGTGCCAGACATGGGGAAATGTACTTTGATGGAGTTCATCAGCCAAAAAAGACAAACGATGAAGAACAATTATACCGAACAAAGCAAGAATT
>NW_018175351.1:0-235 GCF_001263595.1 Phalaenopsis equestris
TGCATATTTATTATATATCTGTCGTGTGTGATTTTATAATATTATTTGCAAAATTGTCACACTAAATCGCCCCCACAACAGTAACTTTACATTTTAGTTTTTTAAATTGTCTTACATTTGTATTATGTATTTTCTTAGCATACTTAACATTCCTTTTAAATTCTGTAGGATTTGTTACTACATAAAAAGTTTTCACCATTTCCTAAATAAGTTAACTGTAGTTTAAAGAGGATTT
>NW_018175352.1:0-235 GCF_001263595.1 Phalaenopsis equestris
GAGCTTCTTAATGAGTCGAACACGAGCCGTTTTGAAAGCCTTAGTTACTCGTAAATATGGGTTAAAGGGTTATGTTTTTTGACACTAATACTTATTTTTCTTACTCATTTTAAGAAGCTAAAACATTATTTTTGAGAGAATTTTGAAAATTTTATGAAATTTAAAATCAATTTGATGGCTAATTATACACAATGAAATATTAATTTTAATAAATTTTTTTATTAATTTTAAAATA
>NW_018175353.1:0-235 GCF_001263595.1 Phalaenopsis equestris
CCGAGGTTGTCATTTGGTACAATGTAAACCCTCCTATCTTCGTGGGCTATTTGCACAATCCGGTAATATGCAAGTGTAAGCCCCAAATAATAAAATTGGTAGGATTGAATACTTAAATGGCATCGTCTCTAAAAACACAGCCACATAGTAGAATAGTTTGGAAGTCACTGAAAGTTCTCCTCAGAATCTGTGACGCCCCCTACCATTTCCTTTGAACTCCTAAAATAATTGCTCC
>NW_018175354.1:0-235 GCF_001263595.1 Phalaenopsis equestris
AAATAATGACACTGTACGAATAAAATCTCAAAATCTAATGGTTACATCTGAAGAAGATCACAACAATAAAACTAACAAAAAATACTATAGAGCTGTTGGGTCGCAAGTGGGATTTAACACAAATATGATTTAGTAAATCATGAAAGTAATAAGTCTTCAAAAGATATACAGAAAATTTTATTAACTTTTTCAGCACTATTTGATAACAAATAGAAGATACTCCAATGTTGCAATG
>NW_018175355.1:0-235 GCF_001263595.1 Phalaenopsis equestris
CAACTACACATGAAATTAGCTGCTCATTTAAAGAAATGGAACTTTCAAATTTTTGGTAATGTCCACACAAAACTTATGAAGGCTCAGCAAACTGTTGATCAATTGGAGTCTCAAGTCATTAACACACCTGTCTTGGTTGATAATGTGGCAAAAAGGTTCTTAAACTTGAAGGGGGTGGCAATATGATACTTAAACTTGACATGAAAAAGGCATTTGACACTATTAGCTGGGATTT
>NW_018175356.1:0-235 GCF_001263595.1 Phalaenopsis equestris
CAATGACCCTCTGAAAGGGTAAATCCTAAGAAAGTTGCTAGTGTTCATGATGTAATTTCTATACTGACATCTCAAGTTGTTGTAATATCTATGAAGTTAGATTAATTTAGAATGAACTTTTCTCAAACATCTCATGTGATAGACGAAAATTCATTAGGTCAGATGATTGATTCTCAACTGACATTAGAGACATTAAATGCAATTAAAAATAGATCCAATAATCCATATTCTAACT
>NW_018175357.1:0-235 GCF_001263595.1 Phalaenopsis equestris
ACATATATACCACCCAATTGATGTGTTTACATATCTAACACCTAAACGTTGCTTTTTTTACATTTTCATGCACATAAAAAAAAGCTACTATTTTACCATTTAAAAGGTAAAAAACGCTTCATGCATAGGTAGGGTGACATGTAAAATTGAAGTTTAAATATTAGATATGTTATTACATAATAATTGAGTGGTATGCATGCAAATCTTCCTGAATTATTTTTCTCTCTAAATGCAT
>NW_018175358.1:0-235 GCF_001263595.1 Phalaenopsis equestris
AACAAAAATTAACTTAGAAAAATCAACACCTCCATTTTCTCAAAGACTCCAACAACAAAAATTGGATTAGCAATTTTCAAAACTTTTGGAAGTATTTATGAAGAAAACTTTTAATATTTTTTTTGTTAAGGCTCTAGATAAAATGCCCAGTAATGTAAAGTTCACGAAAGACATTCTTAACAAAAAGAGAAAGATTGGAGATTATGAGACAGTTGCACTTAGTGAAGAGTGTAGT
>NW_018175359.1:0-235 GCF_001263595.1 Phalaenopsis equestris
AATTATCAAGGCCACCCGAATTAGAAGTTGAATTTGGTATTGATGTCCAACCAGGAACGTTTGCAATATTCAAATCTCCTCACAGGGAAACTCTGAAGGAATTGCAAGAATTGAAATATCAGTTGTAAGAATTGATAGATAAGAGTTTTATCAGACCAAGTAATTTACTGTAGAATGCTCCAGTATTGTTTGTTAAGAAGGATAGATCCATGCGGTTATGTATTGATTACAGAGA
>NW_018175360.1:0-235 GCF_001263595.1 Phalaenopsis equestris
GCTATGAAAATCAGAATTACATTCTAAATCTAATGTAACAATATTTTCTTTTATCAAATCCCAGCTCTCATCATCGTCAATGCAGGCAGATCATTTACAAATTTGACCATTAAAAAGAAGTGAATTTGTACTATGGCCGGTAAACCATTAGGTTTTTGTCAATTTTTTTTACTATGGTCAGATAGCTAATGATGTATATGGCAGATATTCTCCCAATAAAATTAGTTTTCAATAA
>NW_018175361.1:0-235 GCF_001263595.1 Phalaenopsis equestris
TTTCTAAAATTTGAACTCTTCTTAAAAAAACTTAGTTTTAGTGAACTTAAAATTTAATTTACGTTTAGAGATAAGAGCAGTAGATATAATTTACTTTGTTTAAAAATACAAATTTTGACCTGCATTCCTAGGTATGTTTTTTGTAGTTTAATTTGAGTTTTTTTGAGTTAATATAATAAGAATTCCAAAATTCTCAGTGAAATCGATACTTAGGACTCCATTAGAGCCCTATATT
>NW_018175362.1:0-235 GCF_001263595.1 Phalaenopsis equestris
TGAAGGGTGTAGGGTCATTGTGCGAGGACAAAAACAAAAACTCACACGTGCGAATTGAAATAGTAAAACTCTTGGAATTCGTGTGAAACACTGATTTTCTTATTTTGTGGGTCGTTCGATACGGAAGACTGCAACCCGGACCATTGTACGATTCCAAGAGATCTTCTTGAGATAAGGATGACAGCTGTGCTGGCGCAAGTGGCAACTATCGCCAGCTCTGCTAGCAACTTATATT
>NW_018175363.1:0-235 GCF_001263595.1 Phalaenopsis equestris
TATAAATAACACTGATGAAATATTTCTATAACATAACGAAATATTTATAAATTATAACTCTACAATCGAAATTCTGAGGTATTATTTTTTCTAATCTTCCTATATTACTCTTCCTCTCACAACTTCTGAAAACTGGAGAAACGTTGCAGTGATTCGGAAACACGTGTGATGATGGGTTTTGCTTGCATGAATAGGCATAATTGTCGCCCTGAGCATCTCACAGAGAGAGAGAGAG
>NW_018175364.1:0-235 GCF_001263595.1 Phalaenopsis equestris
TCTGATTATGCTAGACTCCATGATTTTTATCCATTTCTAAAGTTTTTTCACATAAAAAATATAATTGCCTACTATATTCCTATTTATATGTGTTGGAAAATTATACAGAGCGAAGACTTAAAATATGGTTGTCAAATTTAGTAACATTTATTTTCGATCGTGCAACAAAAGGGTGTAATTATAATTTTGTATAGTTTTTGCATGCCATCATCCATCCTAATATCAAATAATTAAT
>NW_018175365.1:0-235 GCF_001263595.1 Phalaenopsis equestris
AAAAGTAGATCTAAAAATATCCGAAAAATCTTAGGATGCTTCCTGCCAAGATTATTTGCTTACATTCACATGTCTTTGTGTTGACATGTTTATACTCTATAGCGATTGAAGTACGGTCTAAAGTCTATATTATAGTAAGTTTATGTTCTCATAGTTTCATGTAAAAAAATACTGGTATCTTCTCGAGAAAGCTGAATTCACTAACATGATTAGTTAAATGTCATTGTAAAGCAAC
>NW_018175366.1:0-235 GCF_001263595.1 Phalaenopsis equestris
TACTTGCATAGTTCAATTTCAAAGTTCAAAGTCCCAAAGCAACAGGTTAGTATTTTTGAATGTATTTAAAATTTTCTTTCACCCTGAATTTCTTATACTGCATGCTTTATTTATTAAATCTTTACATTTGAGGGGAAGAAAATTTTCTTTTAAAAAGAAGAAAAATAATTTTTATTTTGTCCTCAGTTAACTATATTGTTAAAATTTAATTTAACATGACCTTTGATATTAGAGG
>NW_018175367.1:0-235 GCF_001263595.1 Phalaenopsis equestris
TGCTCGAGTCACCTTACTCCTATTTAGGAGGGGTGCCGCTTCCTTTTCAGAAAAACCGGGTCTCGCTTCTCTGAAGTGTTTAGGTGGTCATAGGCGAACTTGGGTTGCTCTATGGACTATGGGAGGGGGCACAGCGTCACATCTCCGGAGTGCCTTATACCCGGACCGGATCAAATCTATCGTCCAGATGTATGTGGCATTCGACGTCAGCCCATGTTCCATAATTGGTCTACGC
>NW_018175368.1:0-235 GCF_001263595.1 Phalaenopsis equestris
TGTTAATTAAGCTTTTGGTGATTAAACTATTCTTAGTTTAACTTAATTTAAAATTTTAGTGTTATATCTATTTATTAAGAAAATGGATGACATTGTGAATTTTTACTTTTAATTGTTACAAAGTTGAAGTCAAAAATTATTCATTTTTATTTTTAGCAAATCATAATAAGGAGGAATATAAAATTAATATATATGAATATAATTACAGCGAGCAAACATATTAATGACGAGGAAC
>NW_018175369.1:0-235 GCF_001263595.1 Phalaenopsis equestris
TGTAGTTGGCGAGTATTAATGACGTTCGTAGGTCGCGAGGGCCGGAGTCGTGAGCTGCATGAGCTGATGATCACATAGGTCATTAGGGTGAATATTGATGATGTTCGTACCACTGGGGCCAGATTCAATTATTATATGAGCTGATGACCACGTAGGTCATTGGGGCGGTATTGATGACGTCCGTAGTCTGCTGGGGGTTGGATTCAGGAACTGTATGAGCTGATGACCACATAGG
>NW_018175370.1:0-235 GCF_001263595.1 Phalaenopsis equestris
AAAAAAAAATTAAATTAAATTAAATTTCATCATAACAAGAAACAATAAACAAGTCAGTTACCGGGTCAAAGCCCCACTTCAACAACCCGACCCGCACCCGACCCATAAACCATCACCGTCTCCACTTCCTTCTATAAAACCTCCATCCCTCCCCACCAGCTTCCTAAAAACTTCATCATTCTCTTCATGGCTGCCCGCGTCCATCTTCCCTCATCTTCCAAACCCGAATCAAACT
>NW_018175371.1:0-235 GCF_001263595.1 Phalaenopsis equestris
CTTTCAAAATGCTTGAAAAGCGCTCTAAGCACAAAGCAAACTAGCAAACCACAATTTTCTACATACTGTTTTCTATATATTTCTGGTATTTTGGCACCATAAATTGTTCACATTTACATATATCTCACATTTGCTACAAATCTCCGCTCTTTTACAAACTTCTATAAATTTCATAAATTCTCTACAAAACTTCCTAATCCCTACAATTTCACAAATTTCACAGCAATCTCAGCAG
>NW_018175372.1:0-235 GCF_001263595.1 Phalaenopsis equestris
TTTTCAATACTACAAAACACACACAAGTCAATGCTAATATTAAATATGCAATCCAAATCCAAATAAAAATGATGTTAGTAAAAATAATTTTTATCTTTTAAATTTTCAAACTGTCAAACTTGTAATAATAACACAAATGTACGTATCGCTCAAATAATAAAAGGCTCTAATAGAGTCCTTAATATCGATCCCACAGGGAAGTTGAAATGCTTATGAAAAAATTCTTATGATTATA
>NW_018175373.1:0-235 GCF_001263595.1 Phalaenopsis equestris
TTAGATATGTAAATACATAAGAATGGAGTGGTATGAATGAAAATCTTTCTATGGTTTATTAAGAATTGTTCTTCCAGCTAGTTCTCCTTGTACTAATTCATTGCCAGATGTTTTTGTTTATGAACTATTTCTTGAAGTTTACTTTTTTATCATTGTTATAGTTTTCTTTCAATAAATTGCAGTTATTATATACCCTTATGTTGCTTAGATGCTAGTTTTTCTCCTTACAGTCTTG
>NW_018175374.1:0-235 GCF_001263595.1 Phalaenopsis equestris
TTCTAACTTTAATTTGTCATCTCTAATGACGATTACATACGTTCCACCAATTCCTTTGTTGTTTTTTGTTGGAGCAATTACGTACGTACCACTTAATTCCTATGTGTTTACATGTTAAGATATTAGTTATTTTAAGCTTTAGAAAATGAAATACACCTATTTTTGCATAGATAAGGTGACATATATATAAAAATTAAAGGTTAGGTGGTACCCATGTAAATGTATAAGAATTGAA
>NW_018175375.1:0-235 GCF_001263595.1 Phalaenopsis equestris
AATAGATAACTTAAAATCACCAAGGGTCACTTCAAACACCTCTTTAAAATTTGTCCAAATTCAATGGATATTATAGAAAGTTGGTTACTAGCACTGTAGCACCAGTCTGAGGCACTATAGTGCTCGATAAGCAGCACTATGGCGCCAAGAGTGGCCCTATGGCGGCACACAAAATGTTCCATTTTTGCTCCATTTTGTACTCATTTTCTCTAAATGTCCATTCGATGTACCTGAA
>NW_018175376.1:0-235 GCF_001263595.1 Phalaenopsis equestris
TCAAATTTATCTTTTAAAATATAGACCCATGTCATTCGAGTGTGATCATCAATCAAAGCAAGGAACTTTCGTTTATTGATGTAGCTAGAAGCACGAGAAGGCCCCCTTAAGCCACTGTGAATAAGAGCAAAATGAGTGAAAGGAGTACAATTGTGGGGTGGTTAAGAAACTCCATGATGTTTAGCTAACTGGCAAGTTTTACATTTGAAATTAAAAGGATTTTTATTAGTAAACA
>NW_018175377.1:0-235 GCF_001263595.1 Phalaenopsis equestris
ATATATATATATATATATATATATGAGATATGACAGTCAGTAGCGATTTATAGTGCTTAAGCGATGTCTTTGGCAAACAACTAGATTAGAAAAAAACTAAAGGGAAAACAATTAGAGGAGAAAGCATCCACTAGACGAATTTCTTTCTTTTTACTAATGGGGGCCTATTCGTACACCTGACAGTTATGGGTTGGGGTCATGATGCAAAACTGCATGATACTTTTTTTTTTTTTTT
>NW_018175378.1:0-235 GCF_001263595.1 Phalaenopsis equestris
TTCTTTTTAACTTATTTTTGACCCTTTGTTTCCAAATATAGTCATATTAAAAAATCTTGCATAATTTCTTAGGGCTGTTTGGGATCAATTTTATTTTTTTCTAATGTTGTTTTTTGGCTTTTCCTTTTCAGAAATGTTTACTTGGTGCGTTTTTTATGTTTTTAATTTGGAAGATTTGCATTCATACCACGAAATTCTTATGTAATTACATATCTAACACCTAAATCTTGATTTT
>NW_018175379.1:0-235 GCF_001263595.1 Phalaenopsis equestris
GCGGTTGTTTAATAGTTTCAAAGCATCTAATTTCTATGTGTTACATATTGAACACCTAATTCATACTATCCAGATCATTCAGATTACATAAAAATTACAGTCATTTTAGTTTTTAAAAAGTAAAACACACATTTTCTTGTATAGATAAGGTGGCAGATAAGTAAAAGTTGAAGTTTAGAAATACATAGCAATATGTAATTTTTTTTCTTCACCACATTTACATACATAGCACTGA
>NW_018175380.1:0-235 GCF_001263595.1 Phalaenopsis equestris
CGATGATAGATTGATTCTTTTAAAATATAAAAAATGTACTACATTTTTTTTTTTTGGGTCTGAGAGAAGTTTCATTGATCATGGCATATGAAGCGATGAATAAATTGTTTCATAAATGAAACTGTGTTTTTTAAGTTTTAAATTAAGCTTGATAAGATATTGAACGTTGGTTTGCCCTTAAATCTAATGTTAATTAGATACTCCATGATTTAAATAAGGGGAATTTGTTAATAAC
>NW_018175381.1:0-235 GCF_001263595.1 Phalaenopsis equestris
AAAAAGATTAAAGTGGTTTGGACACATATAACAAAGTGTAAAAAATAGGTTTTACACACACATTAAAAAAATTACTGTCAAAGGATTAGGAAAAAAAGAAGTTACCTAAGGTCATATGAATAGAAGTTACTCAAAATAATTTGCAAAGAATAATTTAACATCCCAGAAAAGGCTCAACAAGATTGAATGACAAATAAGAAGCATATGGCTGGCCCCAAACAATTAGGATAAGGCC
>NW_018175382.1:0-235 GCF_001263595.1 Phalaenopsis equestris
TTTTTTAAATAGATTTATGATTTATTATGTCATCCAACTGAACCCTCAATTCAACCCCGGTTCAACCTTTGAACCTGGAACCTCTTATCTTACTGGTTCAATATTCCGCCCGATTTTCAAAACCTTGGTTGCAGGTGAAACTATGTACTCAAAGAATAGTTCAAACTTAACTAAATTAAAACTCTTTAAAGTTAGTAATGAGGAGGCCATTCAATATCTTTTTTTTTTCTATTTT
>NW_018175383.1:0-235 GCF_001263595.1 Phalaenopsis equestris
AAAAATTGCTTGGCTTCAACTCAAAGAAAGCTTCCTCAAAATTCATTCGATTTAACTCAAAATTGAGTTTATATAATTAGTTTGGCTAATCTATAACTACAGAATAATATCAACAACAGCAACTCGTAGCCTGAATTATCTAAATAAGCCAAACTAGAGTGGAAGCAAAGCATGAACATAATACAGGAGAAAAAATTGCATTCTCATAAGCACATTATAACAAGTATGATCCAAA
>NW_018175384.1:0-235 GCF_001263595.1 Phalaenopsis equestris
ATGGTATTTTTATTTTATTTTTATAATTTTTTTACCCAAAGATATGGATTTTCTAAATTCTAAAATTAATTTAAATAAAAGATCCTTGAATTTCCTACATAAGTGATTCAGCCGCCACCTCATCCTACGATGCTCCGAACTCACACACGTTGCTTCTCCATGTGACACCACCATCCATGTAGCTACTGGCTCAGCCCATGCTTTATGTTTCATCCTTCCATCTGGTGTGATCTCA
>NW_018175385.1:0-235 GCF_001263595.1 Phalaenopsis equestris
TTTTTTTTCAAAATGATGTTATATTATCATATTACATTGATTATTTTCAGTTAACATGGATCTTAAATTGTAGTTTTAATGAAAATAAATTATTAATATGCACTTCTACAAATTAAAGATATTTAGTTATAGACCATCATATGAACACCTATCAAAATTTATAATTATTGTTTAATTTATTGATCATAATGAAGCACATGAATTTCTTTTTAAATTATGTATTTGTTTTTTTTTT
>NW_018175386.1:0-235 GCF_001263595.1 Phalaenopsis equestris
GGAATTCCAGCCAGTACAACCACTAAACCAAGCCAATATAAAACTTCACACCAAGGAATATAAAACTTCCCCCACCAACACTTTATTCATTTCTAAAATTGTATCAACTATAAGATTGTATTTGCAGAAAAAATTTAAAACAATGCTTGTAATTGTAAAATTGTGCAAAATGTATTAGTGCAATTCCTCATGGAAGTAATTATGAAATAACAGTTGTACAGAAAAATGCATGGCC
>NW_018175387.1:0-235 GCF_001263595.1 Phalaenopsis equestris
TATTTAAAAGTATAATAGAAAACCTGTTTGATATCATTTTTTTGTTTTAGTTTATATAATTTATATAAATATTCATATACTTTATTTTTAAAAATAAAATAAATTGTATTTAAAAATATTCAAAATATAAAAAAAATAATTGTTTTGAGTTTTTTAAAAATAGTTCTCTCAATTAAATTTCTGCAATGTAAATGTAATACACCCCTCTTTCTGGAGATTAAACCGTCCAAAAAAA
>NW_018175388.1:0-235 GCF_001263595.1 Phalaenopsis equestris
TCAATTTTTAGTGATTTGATTGAAAATGGGATTGATGTTCTTATGGACGATTTTTCTGTATACAGAACTTCCTTCAAAATATGTTTAAAGAAATTAGAGAAAGTTTGGAATGTTGTGAAAAGACTAATCCCATTTTGAACTGGGACAAATGTCAATTTGTAGTTGCAGGAGGAATTGTTCTTGGACAAAAAAATTCAAAAAATGGAATGGAAGTAGATCTTGCAAAAATTCAGGT
>NW_018175389.1:0-235 GCF_001263595.1 Phalaenopsis equestris
GTTACTGGTTCCGGGTGATTAAAAATGGTGATTTTGCAGTCGGAGGTTTTATTTCTAGGGCAACTCTCACATCCAAATTTGGTGAAGTTGATTGGATACTGCTGCGAGGAGAGCCACCGGGTTCTTGTGTATGAGTTCGTGCCCTTGGGCAGTGTGGAAACTCATCTGTTTTCAAGTAATTATACCAACTTTTGTATGAAATTGTTTTTTGTTTGGAAGATCTGCATGAATGCCG
>NW_018175390.1:0-235 GCF_001263595.1 Phalaenopsis equestris
ATCTGATTTCAAACACGGATGGTGGGACAGTTAATTCCTCAATTAGATCCTTAATAATCATTACTTCATCCCCTTTAGCAGCAGCATAGCTAGCAGGTTTGGCGGGTGTCATGACAGCAACAATTTTAGACTACTTGCAGGCAAGGAAGTCTTGAAGGCAGTTCATGCTAAATTTTGTAGATGGTTCCTGTATTTTTGGTGCGGCGACCTTCATCACTACAAACAGGGTTTTCCC
>NW_018175391.1:0-235 GCF_001263595.1 Phalaenopsis equestris
AGAGCAAAAGAGGGAAGAGAAAGAGAATAGCAAAGGCATAGAGAAAGAGAGAGAATAAGATACAAAGCACAGGAGTTAAAGTGTGAGAGATTGAGAGAGAGAAAAGTGAGAAGAATAGAAACGTAGGTACTATCAGAATGAGTGAACTAAAGAAGGAGAGAGTGATGGAATGGGTGGAGATTGAAATGAGGGAAGAAGAGGGAGAGAAGAGAGAGAGAGGAATGTAGGGAGGGGG
>NW_018175392.1:0-235 GCF_001263595.1 Phalaenopsis equestris
AGATGGGAGGTGTACTCTCTATCTTACCTCACCCTTTGACTTGGAATCACTCTTAAAATATTTTTATATTTGTGCTCTCTCTCACTTAGTCAAGCTCTCTCTCTCTTGCTATAAAGATAGAGGGGGAGGTAAAGAGAAAGTGAGATGCTTTATATTCTCTCTTTAGTGAGTGAGTTAGTGTGAGAGAGAGGGAGAGAGCAAGATAAGTAGAGGGAACGAAAGAGCCTCACACTTT
>NW_018175393.1:0-235 GCF_001263595.1 Phalaenopsis equestris
GAGCTTGGCTGAGCTGTTGAAGATGGCCAACAAATACATCGTCGCCTACGACCTGAGCCCACCAAGAAAAGACATCAGAAAAGACCTCCATAAGACATTGGGGGACGACCCAAACAAAGCACACGACCTTCAAACCACCCCCGCTGTGAAAGTCGCCTCGATAACCACTATACCCGGCGATGAGAAGACCAGTGACAACCAACTAAACACCTGTACTGAGTAGCTGTGATGACGT
>NW_018175394.1:0-235 GCF_001263595.1 Phalaenopsis equestris
TCTTTTTTTTTTTACTTACATTTTTGTTATTGTTGTGAATTCTCTTTCTTCTCTTTTAGATGCTCAGAATCAAATATCTATTCAGCAAAATTCTTGCAATTATTTTCACATTATTTATGTCGATGATTTGTTGATATTTTGTAAGGTTGATATTGACAATATGCATAATTTGATAAATTTCCTTGATATTTTTTGTTGTTCTTCAAAATTGACTTTTAAATCTTTCCAAGGTGGC
>NW_018175395.1:0-235 GCF_001263595.1 Phalaenopsis equestris
TTCTCTGCCCTAACTTGTCACATTTCACCACTCACCATTACTCGCGCTGCAGAGGATTTTATTACTTAAGGATTACACCCGTAGATTGCCTCGACGATTATAAAAAAGAACAATCTCTCTCTCTACCAGAGAGTCATCATCAAGAAGAAGAAATGCTAGAGGAAAACCAAATCCCGAGATAGATTACAAGGGGAACTAGAATGCTTATTTATTAATTTCATCATGTCATTAGACT
>NW_018175396.1:0-235 GCF_001263595.1 Phalaenopsis equestris
TCACCATTCATAGTGTATTATTGTACACCAACCATGAAGTGGCTTATTATTAAGGTAAGCATTATATCGCTTTGCTGATGACATAAGTTTTTTATTATGCTACAATTTTGTGTTAATCGTTATTATTTCATTTGTTTTTTTGTGTAATATAATTGATTGATATCATCTAATAAGGGGGCAGATATGTCACTACTCAATGACCTATAGATTAGATATTGTTATTAATTATGAAAAT
>NW_018175397.1:0-235 GCF_001263595.1 Phalaenopsis equestris
GGTTTAGTTTTTCGTCTTTAGTAGCCTAGGGTCTAACCATATGATTTTCCTACTAAATATTCTTAGAGGCCTAGAAAGAAATTCTCGCCATTAAAAATTCTAAGCTCTTCTTTGCTCGACTTGAAGTTCCACATACTGGTTATAACCTCTGGCACTTAGTACCTGCCTGATTTTGATCCCTTAACCCTTTGGGAGACTCTTGTACATGGTCCCCTAAACCCACTAGCCCTAGGCT
>NW_018175398.1:0-235 GCF_001263595.1 Phalaenopsis equestris
AATTTAAAATATTTACTTACCTAATCAGATCATCAGATGGTTGACATTTATTGTGATCAAACCATCTAAGATGACTCTCTCGAATTATGTCTGCGACTGGAGCTACACGAACCCTTTCACGAATACATTCATTTCACATTTTGCCTCTAAGTGTCGAGGCACTCGTCCACCAAGCATTCTCAACTCAACAACACTTCACTTAGTTTAATATTTTTCTTTTAAAGACTAACATTCT
>NW_018175399.1:0-235 GCF_001263595.1 Phalaenopsis equestris
AAATCTATAGCTGAAAACATATTTAGATTCTGATTGGGCAGGGGATTGAGTTGATCGAAGTTCAGTCACGGGTTATTGTACCTACTTGTGCAACATGCTTAAATCATGGAAGGCTCAAAAACAAACAACAGCTGTAAGGTCATCCACTGCGAATGAATATAAAACACTTGCAATAGCGGTAATTGATATCACTTGACTATGAAGATTATTGCATGAAATGGTAGTTTTCATCAGT
>NW_018175400.1:0-235 GCF_001263595.1 Phalaenopsis equestris
ATTTACTAAACTCAACTTAATGAGTTCCATATGTTTATTTAGACCGTAGAAAGTTTTGTTAGCAACCGTAGGTTACCTCCTCGGGATATTCCCAATGATCCGATAGAGATGTCTTAATTTAAATGAAATTGTTGTGTTATGATGTCTGTTATGACATCAGTTTGGTCTGTGAAAACTATTTTATTTGCCGAAAATTTCTCGATTTAATACAAAGAATTAAATAGGTTTGTATTAA
>NW_018175401.1:0-235 GCF_001263595.1 Phalaenopsis equestris
AGAAGCTCCTAAAGGACTCCCAAGCAGCAGAAAAAACCCTTCTCCACCTCCAATCACCAAACAACAGTGACGAACCTCCATGGAAACCTTAACAGAGCCAACAGTGCCGCCACCACCATTCTGTATTTTATATATATATATATTTTTAAAAATGGAATACATTTTTTTTTCATTCATAGGTAATGTGGCATATGTTTCACAATGAAAGTTTGGATGTTAGATATGTAAATACATA
>NW_018175402.1:0-235 GCF_001263595.1 Phalaenopsis equestris
TAATTTCATTCCATGTCATTGAAATTTACTAGTGAATCACCTAAGACATTATGGTGATGAGAGAAGGATATTTATATACACCGCAAAATTAGAATGAGGCATTGATGTGAGTCATGTTTTTCTTGTTTTTGGGCCTCACAAATAGTAGCAAATATGTTGAATTTGATTCAAAACCACCAAAATTTACTAATTGTATCACATGTGACATTCTGATGAGAAAAGAAGTATATTTCAC
>NW_018175403.1:0-235 GCF_001263595.1 Phalaenopsis equestris
CCAGCTCGACCTCCTTCAGACAGAGATCACAAAATATAAGGGTGGCCTCTTTATCCCAAATGGTCGATGATCCGAACTCTTTAGTTTTACTCATTTTGACTGTGAGATGAACGAGCTAGCATGAAATTAAAACTATTCAAGAGAGAAAACGTCAGCCCAAAAACTAGATGGAATAATAAAGATCGTGGAAATTGATAAGAATAACTAATATTGTCTAAAAAATGCAATAACTTCT
>NW_018175404.1:0-235 GCF_001263595.1 Phalaenopsis equestris
TCACATTCATTGTTTTCAATCACCATTCATATTAAGGAGGCACACAATTCTTATGTTTTAACAGACCTCACTCCTAGAATTTCATATTTACATTCACAGTGCTTTGGCACTATAAACCTATGCATGAGAAGGTGTAATTCAATTTTAAAAAGTGGTAATTATGCTACTTTTGATGTGATATTTATGATTTAAGTGCTACGAGTGTAAATATGAAACTTTAGCTGTGAGATATGCA
>NW_018175405.1:0-235 GCF_001263595.1 Phalaenopsis equestris
CCATTCGCGCGTGTATCGAACGAGCGGTCGAGATGGAGCCGGACGGGAGCGCGATACGTGAACCGCGGGCACACGTGGACGCCGAGGTGTAAAGCGCAACCAGTCGCAGCGCGCCGCGTGTTCTTTCGACCGGTACGAGGCTGACGCGGCGCCGACGTGGATAAGTGAGTAAATAGGGTATTTTGGAATTCTTTCAATACAGAAAATGATATTCACTTCAAAAATTCATATCTTG
>NW_018175406.1:0-235 GCF_001263595.1 Phalaenopsis equestris
ACAACTTCTTTTCTTCTGCTTGTAAGGAACTCGTTGCAGGTGAACGCCGACACGTCTCCTTGCTCTGATTACACTTTTTTCTTCTTTGGCCGAACAAACAAAGACCTCCTTTGCCCACGTGGTCGGTAACCCTCAGGTGGAATTCGCGGTGGTCTTCCTCTCAAGCTATAAGGATTGTCACGATGGTACAAATGATTAACCTTTTGTTAAGAAAGGAAGTAAGAAAGGTGGAAAA
>NW_018175407.1:0-235 GCF_001263595.1 Phalaenopsis equestris
AGAGAGCGGCTCGTACCACTGTCAGACGGGAGACAAAAGTAGGACAAGTTTATTAGGTTGGTACAAAGTGATTATTCGATCATGCAGTATGAGCCAGGGTTTATTGTGCTTTTAAGATATGCTCCCCCGTTAGTTCCAAATGTTGAGGAGAAGTGTCATAGGTTTTTTTCTAGGTCGAAAGATAGATTAGGCAGCCACTGATTCATTTTGGGATTGACGATTATTCTATTTTGAT
>NW_018175408.1:0-235 GCF_001263595.1 Phalaenopsis equestris
TTGATCTCCCTTCTACTCACATTTCCTCTCCTTACACTCAATTTATAACGGAAGAAACTACACTAGTAATGTGGGTGTATTATAAAGCTGTATATGATTATCACCCATGGAACATAATTCCTTCATGTGTTGCCAATTTTAGGGTTATTCTAACTTTAACGTATACACAATGTGGTAAATAAAAATAATGCAGTTCATCTAGATGTTGTTCACTAAGTAAGTTAATGACCTTACT
>NW_018175409.1:0-235 GCF_001263595.1 Phalaenopsis equestris
TTGCATATGGAACAAGCTAAACTTGCATATTTAATACTCATCCAACTTGTATAAATCAAAATAAATTTCACCCAACTTGCATGACAGAAAATTCATCCAACTTGCTCGTATGAAAATCCAACTACTTCAAATTTAAAACACGCATACATACATTCATAGGCATGTATACAAAACATGATAAGACATACATTCATACACATACTCACATGCAAAACATTTATGCTTGTCACATTTA
>NW_018175410.1:0-235 GCF_001263595.1 Phalaenopsis equestris
GAAATTTGTTAAAACGGCTTATGCTTACGAGAAAATTTGCGTACGTAATAAATTCGCAGGGCTGCGTATATTTGAGGGTTATAACGAGGTTATATGGAAGTTATAGAGGTTACATCTGCTTTATATTCATGTAATCTCCATATAATCTCATTGTAACATCCATATAACTCAAATGCACGCAACCTTGTGTGCTTGTTACGTATGCAAATTTTTCTCTATGCTTACAGATTTTGCA
>NW_018175411.1:0-235 GCF_001263595.1 Phalaenopsis equestris
CTAATTATGAAATAAGGAACTTTAAATGCCCTCATGATGTGTGTACCGACCCCCTCCAATCAATCGAACACTTTAAAGTTATAAACATGCATAATTAAGACTCTGCCGCGGAGGTCGACCCGCGACCTGCATTTAGTATAAAAAACTCAAACGCGACAGACATTGTTTTTAAAAAAGCACAAACCAAACGGTTAGACGGCGTTTTAAAAAACACCACCGCACTTATAAGCTGCCC
>NW_018175412.1:0-235 GCF_001263595.1 Phalaenopsis equestris
TATGTTTGTCTCTGCAAGACAAACATAGCAACATTTTACACGTCTAACATTTAAATTTTCATATTACATCCATATAAATAATGATTTAAATTAAGAAAAAGAAAAAAAAGAAATACACCTTTCCCTGCATGTGTTAGTATGTAAAATATAAGATTCAAGGGTACACACATCTAAATATAATGAAACTATGTGGCCCTCCATGCGTTTGCCGGGAGTCGAACCCGGGTCTATTGCT
>NW_018175413.1:0-235 GCF_001263595.1 Phalaenopsis equestris
TACTATGGTTCATTCTACTATAGTTGGAACTCATTCTGATGTTGTTGATATAAATACTGCTTTATATAATGTCATTATAACTTTGGAAAATGATTGGTAGGTGTAAAAGTATTAATGAAAAAAGGCTAAACATAACATTGAGCTATCTAGACTATATGCTGATAACAATATTCCGAAAAAAAACTTATCACTCTGACAGAGAATAGTTGGTCAACTCTACTAGATCTTCTAGAAG
>NW_018175414.1:0-235 GCF_001263595.1 Phalaenopsis equestris
GATATTTTGATAAATATGTAAGAATAAAAGAATACTTTTTTACATGCCACACAGTGTGTGCAGGATATTAGTGGCTGATGGACATTGGATGTTCATCAATGATGATCATCTTGTAACACTATAGTGTCTCTTTATATAATAGGAGATTGAGTGACACGAAAGATGATTGTTATGTATCAATGGCTGAAAGATGTTGATCATTGGAATGGCTTGGGTGATAAGCTTAATGATTTTT
>NW_018175415.1:0-235 GCF_001263595.1 Phalaenopsis equestris
TTTTTTTATAAATTACAATGCTGCCATCGCGTTTCATAAATTAGACCACGTATATCTTTCATATCCGGTCAGATATATTCATTTTAATTTTTAAAAAGTAAAATAAATGTTTTGCATAGATAAACAGATATATGTAAAAGTTAAGATTAGAAATTTAGATTCTAATTAAGTAGATGCATAAGAATGGGTATGAATGTAAGATTTTTATATGTTATTAGATAATTTTTTTTTTTTT
>NW_018175416.1:0-235 GCF_001263595.1 Phalaenopsis equestris
TAAATTAAATTTTCAAATAAAAAAGTTGACCGACACCAACATGCATATTATTTTATTTTTCCAGGGTATTTAGTTTAAAAGTGTGATTACTCTTGATTTTGGAGGTATAATTACTCACTTGTGCAGTGGGACAAATTTGTGAGAGCCTTTAAAGATTGGTTTGTACCATTATTAGTTAGGATTATTAGTTAGGATACATGTGCAAGATAAATTCATTAGGTTGGTGCAAGGAGAT
>NW_018175417.1:0-235 GCF_001263595.1 Phalaenopsis equestris
TGTAATAAGCTGCAGCTGCCTCAAACGGAGCCGTACTCAAGAGAGTTATGCTAAATAAAATTAGAATAAAAGTTTAGAGGATATAAAACATGCACAGGAGGAGTTCGCTGTTTTCAATGGGATACTTGAATGCTTTTATGGTGGGGAACGCAATGTAGAAGGATCTTCATTTTGTAGGCATGATTCCGCATAAATATTTGAGTAAAATGTACTTGACCAGAAATGTATTATGTGA
>NW_018175418.1:0-235 GCF_001263595.1 Phalaenopsis equestris
TATCAGCACAATAGTGTTATCTATGATTTTGATTCTCATGAGAGCATCTCCTACAAGTAAATTTAGTCATGTTTATATGATTTTTTAAATCTTGATAAGTTAAAATTGCAAAAGATCAATTAATGGGAAATGCCAGCATATATGAAATACTTTGACCTTACTTTTATGTTTACAACAAGATGCGCTTGTATGCACAATTTGAATTTGACTAGCTTTCTACTTAGTTCATAAAAAA
>NW_018175419.1:0-235 GCF_001263595.1 Phalaenopsis equestris
AATAATAATAATAATAATAATAATAATAATTAAGTATGATTACATAAGAAAATCAAACATTTAAATAATAAAAAGTTAATAGTTTAATAAAATAAAAGATTAATTAAATTTTATACCATGTTATATGCTTTCGATTTTAGAAGGATTGATGTAAAGGCCAATAGCAAATTAATTGATATCGAGGTGATTACTAATGTTTTTATGCTATGGTGATATTTTGTTTCTTATAGATTAA
>NW_018175420.1:0-235 GCF_001263595.1 Phalaenopsis equestris
TTTTTTTAATCTTTAATGAATCAAAATAAACTAATTAACTTTGAAATGAAAATTTAAATTTAGAAGGAATAGAAACATACACAATTAATTAGTTACAATCTCACTCTTTTAAATCAAAACTTAATCTTACCCATTAGTACAATTATAGATTGATATTTTGTGATTATTATAAATATAGACAATATTTTGTATTTGCTCCATTAAAATATTAGAAAAAATCACAAACATTTTTTTT
>NW_018175421.1:0-235 GCF_001263595.1 Phalaenopsis equestris
TTCACAAACAACGAGCCAAATTGACAGCCCTAATCTCAAACTTCTTCCCAAGCAGCCCTTTGAAGTTTTCTAATAGAAATTAACTCCACAAAACTTGCACAAGACTCTACAATCACCAAACTCACACTATAGTGGCCACCCACCCTTATAGTGGCCTAAATTACTAAAAAAATAAAGATTTTCTCTTTTCTCCTCCCTTGAACGTGTAAGGTAACTTTTCAACATTCATTCATTT
>NW_018175422.1:0-235 GCF_001263595.1 Phalaenopsis equestris
CCTATCACACCATGGGATCACTTATTTGCAATGCCAAACTGAAATTTAATTCATCTTGGAAGATTTAGATGCATGCCCCTCAGTTATATGTATTTTCATTTCTAACACCAAAACTTTAGTTATTGCATATATGCCACCTTACCTATCCATGAAAAATTGTTTTTCGCTTTTTAAAAACTTAAAATGGTGGTATTATTGATGTGACATGAAAGATTTGGGGGTATAAATGTAAAAA
>NW_018175423.1:0-235 GCF_001263595.1 Phalaenopsis equestris
GAGACATCTTCTAATTGTTCCTTTTCATTCTTTCAGAGATTTTTTGGCCTTGAGCCTATTCATTAGGGATATTTGATTTGTTCATTGGTTATTTTTACCTTTTTGTTTTTTAGGAAAATTGACATTAATGCCGCACAATTCTTATGTATTTACATATTTAGCACATAAAATCTGATATTTTAAAAATTAGTATTATATTTTATATTTTGGGTGATTATATTTAAAAATTCCTTTT
>NW_018175424.1:0-235 GCF_001263595.1 Phalaenopsis equestris
GAATATTTTATTTGTGAGCAAATTATCCTTTAAAAATCACTAATGCGTTTATAATTATGTATAAAAAATGAATAAACTTAGGTATCATGTATGGTTTATTTCCAAATACCCTTTTGATTAGGCTAAGTTTGGGGAGAGTTTTGAAAACACCGTCTCACCGTTTATAAACTATGTTAGAGCAGTTTATCTGGAATGCAGTTGATTTTTTAAATTAAATGGGGAACGTGAGTCAATT
>NW_018175425.1:0-235 GCF_001263595.1 Phalaenopsis equestris
CTTCAAGGGTCCTGCCTTCACCTGGAAAAGGGGTTCTATGTGGGAAAGACTTGACATATTTCTTGTTAATGATTGTTGGCTCTCCTAATTCTTGCTCACATTTGTCACATATCTAAGCCTTGTTGGTTCTGATAATAGAGCAATCCTCATAAGCATTACTTCCTCTAAATTGCCTTCTACCCCCCTCCATTTAGATACCTCAACATGTGGTCCTTCCATCCATTATTCTCTAAAA
>NW_018175426.1:0-235 GCF_001263595.1 Phalaenopsis equestris
TTTGGAGCCAAAATAGCGAATTTTGGGATTCTGGCAAATGATGTGCTAGATCGGCGCATGACGCATTGTTTGACAGAGAACCGACACATGATGCACTAGATCAATGAATGATGTGCCAGAGAAAACTTTTTGCAAACTAAGGTGGTTCGAGGCGAAATTTGTGTGAATTTTCAAAGGGACACTGTTTTGCACACCTATTGGAATAATTCAACGCATCTAGACACTTTGAAAAGTT
>NW_018175427.1:0-235 GCF_001263595.1 Phalaenopsis equestris
ATTAGTTAAGATTGGTGAATCTTAAGTAAGAGGAGGGTTGAAAGGGAAGAAAATGATTATTAGAGAGTTATGAGACCATGTAGGGTTGGTTGACTTATTGTAGGAGTGCATTTCACTTAAAACGAAAAAATAAAATTTGTACGCTGGCGCCTAAGCTCCAAGACCACGCACTTAAGCGCTGTCTAAACCGAGAGACGGGCGCCTAAGCACCAAACCATTCGCGCTTAAGCACCGG
>NW_018175428.1:0-235 GCF_001263595.1 Phalaenopsis equestris
CTCAATCTAAATTTTTTTTTTTGAATGATGCAACGTGTTCATATGTCTCGCATTTAAGATACTTATATTTGTTTTCTCATGTTTTATAAATAAGTTCAGTGCTACTATTTTACATCTGATAGCTGCACATTTAATTGGGTGGTGCTTTCATATTTGTATGAATTTCTCTGTACGTGTATTATGAGTGCAAGGGGAAATGCTTTGTTAATATATTTATAAATAAGTGAATCTTTGA
>NW_018175429.1:0-235 GCF_001263595.1 Phalaenopsis equestris
AAATCCCGTTCAAAAAATTTGTTCGTATTGGTCTGTTCTGCTTAACGAATGAATAAAACACAAGTTACTTAGCAAGATTGGGTTAGCGACACTTCTCGTCTATCTTTATGTTTCGTGTGTCAAAAAATTTTGTACAAGAATGATTACTATACAATCATTTTATTCCTTAATTAAGTCACTTTCTTTCTATGGATTAATAGATTAAGTTGTTTATCTCCCATTAATGATTAGATTA
>NW_018175430.1:0-235 GCF_001263595.1 Phalaenopsis equestris
AAAAATTTCTCAAAATCAATTTAGATTCATGTCGGGCAAGTCTATTATGGAAGCTATATATGGACTGAGAGGTTTGATAGAGAAGTATAGAAATTATAAGAAATATCTACATATGATTTTTGTTAGTTTATAAAGAGCTTATGAAAATGTTCCAAGCGATGTTTTCTAGAAAGTTCCAAAAAAGAAAAGTTATGATGTTGCTTATATTCAAGTCATTAAAGATATATATACTAGA
>NW_018175431.1:0-235 GCF_001263595.1 Phalaenopsis equestris
ATAGCCCACAAGTAGGATCTACATCCTGTTATACGATACAAATGCTATGGATTCTTCCTACGACGACGATGATGATTTGTTCCCTAATCTTCACGCCAAAAGTGCTAAAGTCGAGATGTCAAAGTCGTGAGTGTCGAAACTAAGATTGCTCAAGGATTATCAATCAAGAATCACAGAAATCGAGCGATATTATGACTTTTAAGCTGAAGCATTGGACTCCTAAACTGGCACCCAG
>NW_018175432.1:0-235 GCF_001263595.1 Phalaenopsis equestris
AACAGATTACTCCGCTTCTAAATGCTCAGAGCGGGCTCCATGCCCTCTCTCGCTTGGTGCATATGATTGTAGTTTTGTGGCCACCACTCTACCAAATATACAATCCAACTTATCTTCAAGCTTAGGGTCATTGCCATTGAATCTGAATTTTTTCGCTGCTGGCACCGCCTACAAATCAATTAATAAATCCTTAGATTGACCAATGAAAATGTTGTAACTTTAAAATGATTTTACA
>NW_018175433.1:0-235 GCF_001263595.1 Phalaenopsis equestris
AGATTTAATTGGTTGATTAAAATTAATTAAGGTTAAGGCTAATTAGGGTATAAGGTTAATTAAACCTAATTTAGCTATGTTTTAATTGATTAATTAGACTTAATTAAGGTTTACGGTTAATTATACCTAATGTAGGTAAGAGTTATTTGATTAATTAGACCTAGTTAGGGTTATGTCTAATTAGGGTTTTAGGTTAATTAAACCAAATGTAGGTAAGGTTTAATTGATTAATTAG
>NW_018175434.1:0-235 GCF_001263595.1 Phalaenopsis equestris
ATTTCTCGGAACCTGTAATAGTTAATTCGGAATTCATGAAAATATTTATGTATTCATAAATTAATATTTCATTTTATAAAATGATTTACATAAATACCATCCAATTCTTTCATATCGCATAAATACTAATATTTCTAAGACATACAAGAAGGTTTTGATGGCATAAATATCCACCCAAATCTTATATTTATATTTATATCACCCATCTCGCATCAAAAAATTCATCATTTTTTTT
>NW_018175435.1:0-235 GCF_001263595.1 Phalaenopsis equestris
TAGTGGTATAATTAATTTGAGCATCATTTAAAGTTCTACTAACATAATATATAACTTTAAAAAATTTGTCATATCTCTGTCTTAAAACAACTCCAATTACATAATCACTTGCACCACACATTAGCTCGAATGGTTTCTTCCAATGAGGTGAAACAATTAAAGGGGTAGTGATTAATTTTTTCTTTAATAATTTAAAGGCCTTAAGGCACTCTTGATTAAAATTAAATTTTGTATC
>NW_018175436.1:0-235 GCF_001263595.1 Phalaenopsis equestris
TAGAGAAATTTATGAGCGGTCTTGAAGATATACGCAAATCTAAATGGAAAAATGTTACATCAGAATTCCAATATATTCGAAGTCTAATGGTGGGGCGCCACGTGTCAAATTGGCTTCACTATTTTAAACAATGGAATGAGACCCATTTGACATGTGACACCTCATCATTAGACTCCTAACATAAATTATGTTAAGAATCCTGATGTAATATTTTCTCAATCTAAAGAGATGATGT
>NW_018175437.1:0-235 GCF_001263595.1 Phalaenopsis equestris
CCACAGATGGATCAAATGATCCAGTAATCTCTGGTACCTCTCATGATCAACCGGTTCTCCTACCTCTACACTCAGTTTGGCCTTTTGGTCAATTGGAGAGACTGCAGATTCGTATCCCAACATGCTTATTTCCGTGAGGAGATTTAGTACAAAATTTCTCTAGGGCTGGATCATCCCCTCAAGTCCACGAGTCACTTCAATCCCAAGAAAGTATCTGAGTTGTCCAAGATCATTC
>NW_018175438.1:0-235 GCF_001263595.1 Phalaenopsis equestris
CATGAAGAGTTTTTAATATAAATTGGGTGTCAATTATGGGGTTAGGGAATTCAATTTGGCGGAATTTGGAGACAGCCAATTTTGGGAAAATTAGGGGATTTTTGGACTTGGGTCAAAATTGAGTGATATTGAGGCTTTAAAAATGCCAATTTAAGGTTTACTTTGGTGTGTAGGAGTGCTATGAAGAGTTTAGGATTCATATTGGGGCAAATTGAGTAGGCTAAGGGGTTCAATT
>NW_018175439.1:0-235 GCF_001263595.1 Phalaenopsis equestris
CCACCCTTAGATTAGGTTAAGGCATCCCGAACTTGCTCGAGAATCTGTTTGAATTCTTTCTCTAGCATGACATCCCGTGAAGAATCCTTCTTAGGTTGCTCATCTCTGTTTGCTGAGACAACCTCTATTTTTTCATTTGTAATATGTATGATTTATATTTGGTTAATCTCTAGAAATGCTAGTTATGACACTTGTGATTTCCCTTGAATTGTAGCCATAGCGGTCATGGCGGCGG
>NW_018175440.1:0-235 GCF_001263595.1 Phalaenopsis equestris
TACCCAATATTGATTATTAATTTTGGATTTTAAAATGAAGGGTTAGTAGATAAAAAATACAATACAATATTATCATAAAATTAAATGAGGGCACTTAAAAGATAAATAAAATTATTTTTATAAACAAACTTCATAATCTTAGGATTTAAGATATTCATTAAAAATAATAATACTATGTGGGATAAAATAACGAGCACTATTAAATAAATTTCAAAAAGTGTGCTTGGAGAATCAA
>NW_018175441.1:0-235 GCF_001263595.1 Phalaenopsis equestris
TATATATATATATATATAATCTATAATATATTCTGTTATTTTATAATAACAATTATTATATAATTATCATTTGCGTATTTTTCATTTGTACACGTCCTTGCGGCAAGGTGGGTGTCCTTCTGACTAAATCTGACGTTCCAGACGTATCCGTGAAGTCCTTTTCGCTATTCGGGGTCATCCGGACCACTTTTTTTTTTACTATCGGGCCAAAAATGATAATTTTTCATATTTTTTA
>NW_018175442.1:0-235 GCF_001263595.1 Phalaenopsis equestris
AGTTGGATCAAGTTCAAAGACTGCACTGCTAACCCGAACTCAAAAAAGAAATCGTAACAGGAGGATTCAGAAAGCTGCTAAAGCCCAAGCTCTTGAGAAAACACCCATCGAGGAAAAGCCTCACCAAGAGGAGTTTGAACTACCGGAAATATATCCATTGCTGTGAGGAAGCAAATTTCATCCTCTAGTGGACACAGACAGACACGAGAGTGTCTAGAAGATTGTTGTTGTGTTA
>NW_018175443.1:0-235 GCF_001263595.1 Phalaenopsis equestris
AATCTTTCACTAAAATATTTAATTATTCAAACATTGTCTCATTTTACTGAATTTCAATCACAAATTATCAAATTATAAGAAATTTTCAACCATGATAGACCATGTAATTATATCATCACATTAAGAAGATTCATTTTAAGTAATTTAAGAGTTTTATGATACAAAAATTTTAGTTTGGGAAAACTTAAAAATTTAACTTAGTATAATGTAATTAACTTAATTTCATTAATCAAAT
>NW_018175444.1:0-235 GCF_001263595.1 Phalaenopsis equestris
CTATGGTTGCTCGAGTCTCTGTTGCTACCACTCAATCCCTGACCGCCTTTAGTTGAGCCTTCAAAATCTTAATTCTCCTCTCAGCTTTTTGATCGACCCTTTTTGCATCAAAGCATAAGGAGACCTGGTGATGCGTAGAGGCGAGGCCTAACAACCGGCAGCGGTCGATGGAATGGTAGTGCTCTATGGGGGTATGATCACGGTAAAATATAGTTGTGTAAAATTTATATAAGTT
>NW_018175445.1:0-235 GCF_001263595.1 Phalaenopsis equestris
TCTTTTCTGATATGGATATTGTCTCCCTCAATGAAAAACTAAAATTCACACTTGTAGGTAAATTCCAGTTGGGACACCACAAAATAGAACTTGTAAGAAATTTCTTTGACTCACTCATGTTCATTGGGGCCTTGAAATTAGAGTTACTTGATGGAAGACACCTCCTAATCTAGCTCACAGTGAAAGAAGATTGTGCTAGATTGTTTTCCAAGCAATCCATTATGATTGTAGGAAC
>NW_018175446.1:0-235 GCF_001263595.1 Phalaenopsis equestris
TTATCTTATAATTGTTGTAAACACTTTTTAGTGGAGTTTTAATGATTTAATGAAGTTTTTTGTTGTGTTTAATCCATGCTTTGTGAGTAGTTCTCTTTATTCTTTTCCTTTGGCTTGAAGTAGTGGTATGAGTAGAATGTTTTGTTTCATGATAGAATTATTTTTGTTTGAATGTGATGAGTAATATATCCTTCTCTTGGTTGACATAACTTAAGTGGAAATAGGTTATGCTAAA
>NW_018175447.1:0-235 GCF_001263595.1 Phalaenopsis equestris
AAAATGGTCAAATTTGGAGCAAAAATGAACTGGGGTGCCTAAGCGCTCAAGTCTGATGCCAAAGCGTCAGAGGCTCCACGCGTAAGCGCCAGGTACCCCGGGCTTAAGGGCCAAAAATAGTTACTTGATGAATTATTTAATTTAAGTGGATTTTTGAAGAGGTGTTTGAATCTACCCTTGATAAAAATGTGGGAAATAGCCCATTAACACCAAAAATCATTCAATTAGCTTTTGA
>NW_018175448.1:0-235 GCF_001263595.1 Phalaenopsis equestris
TCTGAGGAACCGCTTGCATTTGCTGCTGCTCAGCAGCTGTCCTCGGTTCAACAGACGAGTAGGGGGTTGGGGTTAGGGTTAGGGTTGGGATTGGGAACATCTTCATCCTCAGTCTCTTCAATCAGTGCTGGTTGCTTCCTTGGCGTTAACAGTTGATAATTGAGCCAGTTCAAGAGGAACCTGAAGAAGGGTGTGCCACCAGGAAGTTACAAAACAACACAAGAATGGAGAAATT
>NW_018175449.1:0-235 GCF_001263595.1 Phalaenopsis equestris
CTTTGTTGCAAATTAAGAATAACTATTAAGGAAATAATACATATAATCACGTACATCACATTTTGCATATATATAGAAAGTTAGGATCATCGCCTCATCTCTTATGGCCTCCCCCTTCAATTCCATAAGCAATCCATATTGAGTGCTCAATTCGGGTTATGCTTTAAAGCCTCTGAACCAATTGAGTGCACAATGTATGCCCACTTGATTGTATCATGTTGCATGATTTCATGAG
>NW_018175450.1:0-235 GCF_001263595.1 Phalaenopsis equestris
CGAAAGCCCTCGCGAGGCAGGCCGAAAAGGAGAAGTCTCCTTCACCCACAAGAAGTATTCTCTGATAGCTGGAGTAATGCGTTATGCATTTCTCCCTCTTCCTGCTACCATTTTTCCCTGTTTTCTCACCGAACAAGCTCGATGCTGATGCTGCTGCTGCTTCTTCCATCAGATTATGCGAAGAAATGGTTCGAATTCTCTTATTTATATGAGAATTTACTGCTGCTTCTGAAGA
>NW_018175451.1:0-235 GCF_001263595.1 Phalaenopsis equestris
ATAAAAAAGTTTATAGAAAAATATGTGAAAAGAGCGCAAATTCTACGAATCAAATATTCATTGAAAAGATTTGACTCGTCATGTATTTGATTATTTTGAGAATTCATATAGCCCAAAAAATCAACAAAAAAAATATTTATGCACTATATTAATAAGTGATTTATTAAATTTAAGAGAATGTCATCTTTTTTTATTAGGGAGGAATTATTATTATTATTATTATTATTATTATTAT
>NW_018175452.1:0-235 GCF_001263595.1 Phalaenopsis equestris
GTTGATATGACTTATATTTAAGTCATTAAATATATTTATACTAAAGTTGTTTCTTGTGTTCAGACAAACGAATGATTGACCAAGTATTTTTGTATTTCTATTGGAGTATATCAAGGATCGGCTTTAAGCCGATATCTTTTTTGTTTTAGTTATGGATGATCTTACAGGACTTTAATAGGAAGAGTACCTTGGTGTATGCTTTTTGTTAATGGTATCCTTCTTGTGGACAAGAGTA
>NW_018175453.1:0-235 GCF_001263595.1 Phalaenopsis equestris
ATACAATCATGTTGATATACAAACACATATACATATGTAGAAAGAAAATCCTACACACCAAAAAAACATAATAATCAAGTAAAATAAAAATATACTTGTATCTTAGTGCTGCAATTTGATATCTGGATTTAGTAGATCTAGTCAACATTGGTGGATGGGTCGCTAAAGAGAGCTAATGATCTATGGCAGCCTTCACCTAGATTGATAAGAGATTAGAGTTAAGCCAGTCTTTCCC
>NW_018175454.1:0-235 GCF_001263595.1 Phalaenopsis equestris
AAATTTAATATACAAATTGGCATTAAATAATAAAATTTTACATTTTTGATTTAACAATCTCGCGTTTAAGAAAATGATAACAGTTCTATATTTTTTTGATGTAATATTAAAATTTTGAGGGATATGTGCATAATTATGGAAGTTCGGGAGTGAAATATGAAAATACATTAATTTTTTTTCCCATATATGTAAATGCCTCATAAATAAATTAAATAATGACATGCATAATGTTATA
>NW_018175455.1:0-235 GCF_001263595.1 Phalaenopsis equestris
TTTTTTTTTTTAGATTTGTGATATTACTAAAAGAAGCACTTGATGCATGTAAATTGTTAAGATTGGTCAGAGGCTATTATACGAGCCTCCCGACCAATCTCATGTACCAAAGAATTCCATCCCTCACAGATGAGATCAAACCCATGACCCAGGGGTCTTAAAAACTCTGTCAACCAAAGAGTCGCGGTAAGCGGCACAAATTGTTCATTTGCATATACAGTTATTTAGCATATTG
>NW_018175456.1:0-235 GCF_001263595.1 Phalaenopsis equestris
CAAGCCTAGTAAACCTTTAATCATTTTAGTTTAATCCGAGGTGTAAGAGTTGTGGTGAGTATTGTGTGCGGTGGTTGTTATTCACGGGGAGTGGGTGATGGACAAGGTTGGTGTTGCATCAACTTGTTAGGAGGAGGTTATCAACAAAGGTAAGGTAAGTGATCATATTAATTTATGCCAATGAAGGAGCCCTACGGTGGGTCTCCTTTAGTAGAAGTCTTCTTTTAATAGGTTG
>NW_018175457.1:0-235 GCF_001263595.1 Phalaenopsis equestris
TATAATCAAGTGAATTTCATCTACTGTAGGGTTAGCATAGCTGTTGATGTTCATTTCCAATACATTGTTTATTTAAATTGCTTGCTATTCTTTTTGTTTTCAAATTTTTCATATAGTTTGTTCTAATTCCAAATAATATGTTACTAATCCTTTAGATTTCACATACGCAAATATAATTAACAATTATAAAAATAGGCACTCACACAAGAACATACATACATACATATATATATAT
>NW_018175458.1:0-235 GCF_001263595.1 Phalaenopsis equestris
TCCTAAAATTTGTCTTCTCCTCCAAAATTATTATTCTTGTCAAAATTTAAATGATTTTATCAACCTGGATTGTAATAATTAGTTGAACAATTATGTATCTCATGGCCAGTATCAATCCTTTGTCCAAATGAACTTTTTTCAATAATTGGGGTTCCCTGAGGATATCTTTCTATATATTGATCCAATTTCCTCTCAATAATTGCAACCTGAGAAATTAAAATTGTAAGCATTTCTT
>NW_018175459.1:0-235 GCF_001263595.1 Phalaenopsis equestris
TTTATTTTTTTATAAGTGCAATGTTGTATGTTCATCTCTCGACATCATTTATTAGAAGTGTGAGACCAATTTTTAGTTGTTTCTCTGCTTTATTAATCAAATTTAGAAAATCTTAGTAATATCATAAAATATAATATCTTCTCATTTTATGCTTCTAATCTCTTCATTTATAATTTCTCTTTCTGTATTGTGCGCTTTAGCTAATAGTAATTCCTCAAAGATATATGTTATTTAT
>NW_018175460.1:0-235 GCF_001263595.1 Phalaenopsis equestris
GAACATCCCTATTAGCATGAGGAATCAACCCCTAAATTTTAAGTCATGGTGATTACTATTTATCTAAATAAATTTCAAAAATTACAAAAAGTATTTAATCAATTAAAAATTAAACGCAAGTCAAATAATTTTAATTTTTGTTCCACATTATTTTCCTCTTTTCACTGAGCAAGAGAATATTTTTGTTCTATTATTATGATTTTTCTATGTAATAATACAAATTTTTTAAGTTATG
>NW_018175461.1:0-235 GCF_001263595.1 Phalaenopsis equestris
TTTTAGTAGAAAGGAAGCACTTGGGCTGGTTGGCCACTTGGTTTTGCTTGCATGCATGGAAATTAAGAGCTGCTGAGCTGCCATCTTTTACTCGCCTTTCTTTCAGAAGTTTAATCCAGAATAATCTGATCTGAAGTCAATTCTATCACGGCTTATGAGGTTGATCCCATTATTCAACGTTAGGCTGTGGATCAATTATGTCGGAAGTCAATTCATGATTGTTGTTTTCAAAAAA
>NW_018175462.1:0-235 GCF_001263595.1 Phalaenopsis equestris
GAGCGGCTGGGAGTCGAGCGAGAGAGGTGAGGGAGTTCGGTCGAGGGGGAGATACAAGCCGTGCGGGTTTCGGTGCAGAGGGGAGGAGAGCCGAGCGGGACAAGCAAAACAGGCGAGTGGGAGAGCAAGGCGAGGGCTTCGGGGCGAGCGGGAGAGGGTGCCGAGTGGGAGCCTTGGTGCGAGAGGAAGGGAGGCGGAACGTCTCTGTGAAGAAGAATCGGGGGAGAGGGAGAGG
>NW_018175463.1:0-235 GCF_001263595.1 Phalaenopsis equestris
AAATATTTTTCTATGTGTGGTAAAATTTTCTTGGAGGATCTACAAGATTTGGACGAGATAGCATAATGCATTAGTATTTTGTGCATGAGACATTTGCGAGCTAATTTTAATTTAAAATTCATTAATCTGTTATCTTATTTTATGCACTATCATTTGTGACTATGAATGCCAAGCAACCTGATCATTCTAATTTTGTGACCCATGAGAATTCAGTAAGTTGAATTTTTAAATCTAA
>NW_018175464.1:0-235 GCF_001263595.1 Phalaenopsis equestris
ATATATATATATATATATGTAAACTTTGAAGATTATGTGGCATGAGGGGACAAATGCCTAAGATTTTATTATATTTATCTTATTTTTATTTATAGTCTTAATAATATTTTTCACTAAGATATATTATTTTGGCTAAAATCTAACACCTGAACTTCAATGTCCGCATACTAGCCACCGTACATTTGCATGAAAATGTGTATTTCCTTTTATAAAAGTTACATTGGTGGTATTTTTT
>NW_018175465.1:0-235 GCF_001263595.1 Phalaenopsis equestris
AAAGTATTTTTTTTCTTTTTGTTTGCCTTTTTACCTACCAGCCACTTAAAATGTTTTAAATTACAAAATTAACACCTAAACTTTAAGAGATAATTACAAAAACGACACCCAAAACATTGTTAATTATAAATCAAGTATCTTCTTGATTTTTCGAACTATGAAACCGTTGCATTTACGCGTGTCATAATCAAATTATTATAAATTTGATAAAAATGAAAAATATAGGTTGGAGTTT
>NW_018175466.1:0-235 GCF_001263595.1 Phalaenopsis equestris
CGGAAGAATGTTTTTCTGCTTGGTGATCTTTTGGAAGAGATCTACATGGAGAAATTCCTTGGGTTTATTGCTTAAAGGGAGTTTGGAAAAGTATGTCATATTTGGAAGTCCTTATATGGGTTGAAACAAATCTTTTAAGCATGGTTTGGAATATTTAGCTAGCAGTAGAAGGGGTTGGGATGTAGAAAAGTGGAAATGATCACACTTTATTCTATAAACAATCTGTTTCTATAAT
>NW_018175467.1:0-235 GCF_001263595.1 Phalaenopsis equestris
TTTTGCTTGAGATTCAAGCGATAATACAAAAATAGTTAAAATTTGAGCAAATATGTAAATAATTCTTGATGTATTTTATAAATGTCCTCTATTATTAAAACTCATAGTTCACAATTAATATTTGCATCCATCATATAATTGTTTGTGCACAGGACCTCTTAAGTTTAAGGTTGATAATTTTGACGGCAACACTCCAACCTTAGTTGTTAATCCTTATTCATGGACAAAGGTGAGA
>NW_018175468.1:0-235 GCF_001263595.1 Phalaenopsis equestris
AGAAGATTATTGGTGGATTTTTTCTGGTTTTCAAAGATTTCTTTATTTGGTCCCTGAATTTGGTTATTTTGTCCATTGTGAAGCTATTTTTTTCATATGGCCATGTCCTTCGCTGAGGTCCTAATGGGTGCTCAATCATCAAAGATAAGTAATTCGGGTATGTTCCCTCAAACTTTTCATGATGCGCTTTGTGATGGAAAGGATTGCAATTTTATTTGGAAAGTGGTTGAAAAAA
>NW_018175469.1:0-235 GCF_001263595.1 Phalaenopsis equestris
TTGTTGCAGGAATGATGAATTAAGGTCAATGGAGCTAAAAGATGCAAAAAGGAGGCTACAGGACAAAATCTACAGAATTTGGAGAATTACACTAGGGCGCCGACGGCGGCATCAACGCCGCCGACGGTGAGCTTTTCCCGAAGCTACAGGACAAAATCTATAGAAGGCCGCCGACGACGCCATCGAGACTGCCGACAGCGGGATCGACGGTTTTGTGTACTTGTACAATGGATAA
>NW_018175470.1:0-235 GCF_001263595.1 Phalaenopsis equestris
TAAATGTATATTTTTTAAATCACAAAATGTGAAAAAAAAATTTTATTAATTTATTTTTCAATTAATTTCAGTCATAAATGCAACATTTTAAAGGCTAAAAAACTGAAGAAATATGAAATGAAATTTTTTTTTAATAAATAACTATTTTTTGATGACTAATTAATTTTATCATGAATATAAGGAGGTTTTTCAGACTATAGATAGGCCAAGGAGAGGAGAAAAAAGGTGGAGTCCC
>NW_018175471.1:0-235 GCF_001263595.1 Phalaenopsis equestris
ATGTCTATTTTTGGTCAATCACGTCTAACAAACTAATTAGCCAATTGCGCTTAGTTGAACCAAATAAGTTCAAATAAACTATAGATAATTAATTGAATTATAGTTTAAAGATTGGACCGACTCAATTTGGTTGAATTAATCAAATTGATCTTAATGGCCTTTAGGCATTAAATGGGCTAACTTAGGCAAAATGGACTATTTGGCATATAAGAAGGCCTTTTAAGGTAAGAGCATT
>NW_018175472.1:0-235 GCF_001263595.1 Phalaenopsis equestris
CACGTATTGTCGTTGACCGAAGAGATCAACACACCAACATGACGTCTAAGCCAAGGTGCTTAAAATAGAGTGTAGAATTGAGCAACAGTTATTTTTGCTGGCGAATCAACAAGTGAATATTCGATTGAAACTGAGGATTCAGAACTCTCGTTGGAGATTAGAAGATAAGGAATTCCAAAAATGACCACGACGGTCACGAAGAAGATTCAATTTCAATTCGATTGTTAGAAAACTT
>NW_018175473.1:0-235 GCF_001263595.1 Phalaenopsis equestris
TGTTAGATATGTAAATACATAAGAATTGAGTGGTGGATATGTAAATTTTCCTATAATTGAAGTCGTCAATAATAATAATAAATAAATATATATATCTAAAGTCATTTAATGATCCAAACTTGTAAACTCGCCTTTGCTCGACCTTAATAATTAATTATTGAATTGATATTTCAACAAATATCATTAATAAAAAATTAATGTCTTTTTTAAAATATATTCATTATTCACAAAAAAA
>NW_018175474.1:0-235 GCF_001263595.1 Phalaenopsis equestris
TATATATATATATATATGTAATTCTTTCCACTTTTCCTTGCATGTTGACATCAATAATGTTTATCATGACTAATTATTATATATGACGAAGTCCATTATTTCAATCATCCAAAATGACTTGAATGGTAAGAATTCATGAACTTAGCTCTTCAATTATCATGGTAAGTGGATGAAACCAAATCCATTAATGCTTAGTGGCTTACAAATTTTAGAATAATTAGGGAGCTATTTTGAT
>NW_018175475.1:0-235 GCF_001263595.1 Phalaenopsis equestris
CCTTAACGATGTCGGAATTGAGCAATTTTGAGCTCATTGAATTCGTTTTGTCGAGACGCTCGATTGGACTATGAACTCACTGAATTCGATATTCATTTGATCTTTCAAATATGTCCGGAATTCTTTCAATATATTTAATGCACTAATAAGAAAAAGATACAAAAGATTGTGAAATTTATAAATTATTTGATCAACAGATCTATATATGTATGTATATGTATGTATATGTATGTAT
>NW_018175476.1:0-235 GCF_001263595.1 Phalaenopsis equestris
AAAAAAAAAATTATGTGTCCTTCTATCAAAAGTTACCTTAAGAAAAAATTTGCCGTTTAAACTAATGATTTTCTCTCAAATATACCATAAAAATACCTAATTAAACGTCATTAATTATAAATTACCTTCCACAAATTACAATTCCAACGCCCGCTCTACTTAAAATATTCCCTTAAAGATGAACGTTTTATTCCCGCCACATACAAACTCTCTCTCTCTCTCTCTCTCTCTCTCT
>NW_018175477.1:0-235 GCF_001263595.1 Phalaenopsis equestris
GAGTTTACTTCTGCTGACAAATACCAACAACAGAAGAAGGATTCAACTCAGAGCATGATACAGGAGAAGGACATTAAAAAAATGGTAGAATAACAAGTGAGAGAAGCCCTGGCCCAATCAGAAGGAAGAGCATTGATTCTAAAGGGCAGGCCATACCCGAAAGAATTTGATGTTGTGCAGTATGCCAAGAGTTTTGTATCATCGTCGTTCAAGACATTTGATGGGACGGGAAACC
>NW_018175478.1:0-235 GCF_001263595.1 Phalaenopsis equestris
CTTTGGTTGCTTCGAGTTCAGATATGACAGGTGCCTAGAGGAAACCCGTAGGTGCTACAACTGTGGAGAAATTGGACAGCTGAGCAAGGCTTGTCCAAAGCCGCCCAAGGAAAGAGAGACGGGGACGTGGATAGTCTAGAGGTTATAATCGTAATCGTGGAGGACAAAGAGGTGGAAGAGAGGGCTAACGAGCAAATCCAATGATAGAGGAGGACGAGGGAGAGATTGTGATGAT
>NW_018175479.1:0-235 GCF_001263595.1 Phalaenopsis equestris
TGAAAAATATTTAAAAAATTTACACACTAAATCTAACCACATCATTGGCTTAAACAAGCTCATTCAAATCATCTTCTTTGGGGGCCTTCCTCTACCTTTCGGTTTGTGCCCCTTGGGCCACAAACCTTTTGATTTTTCATACTTGAATCTATTGTTTGATCAAACATCAAAGGTGATTGTGCCTCTCTGTAATGACTGTGGTCCTTGTGGTATTTATGAAAAATTTTCCTATTTT
>NW_018175480.1:0-235 GCF_001263595.1 Phalaenopsis equestris
TAATAATTTATGTCGAACTATTTTGACGCAAAACTAGCAAAATTAATATTAGCGACCCATAAATTACCGCAAAAAAAACAGGCATCAAGCAAATTCAACTATAACCTCAAATAGCGTCAGATTCACATTTGATCCGCATACGACTTGACCGACGCAAATTTACTGAATTCCTGTAGTAGTGATTGTTATGCAAATTTTTTAGTATAAAATTTTCTACCACCATAGATTTCTTAAC
>NW_018175481.1:0-235 GCF_001263595.1 Phalaenopsis equestris
CGTAATTGATAATGCTGGTTTAGCGGGTTCTGGATTTTAAACGACGGCTTGGACCAAAGCTCTCTTAATATGATTCAGTATGTTCTTCAAAGATTTCATCCAAACTATGCTCCATCCATCATCAACTGCTCAAGGACCGATCAGAACAGTAGGCACAACCGAAATTGTATTGATTGAAACTTCTCCAGGTTCTTTCATATACTCTTTCGAGATTTTTATGTTCCCTCTCTTGAGA
>NW_018175482.1:0-235 GCF_001263595.1 Phalaenopsis equestris
AATAATAATAATAATAAATAAATAAATAAATAAGTGTCAGTGGTTAGAGAATAACCCCTCATATGAATCATAATGAACGCTCTGTCTACACTTCCCCTCATTTGAAGTAGAAGAACAAGCGAGAGGGAGAGAAGTGAGATCGAGAGAGCAAAATCTCTATTGTGCCCTAGTAGAGCGAAGAAGAAGATAAAAGAAGAATAAGAGGAAGTCATAGGAGCAAGTATGAGGCTCTATT
>NW_018175483.1:0-235 GCF_001263595.1 Phalaenopsis equestris
GTCTGAGTTTGAAGCCCATTTTCTCAATATGTGAAATACATGGACGCCTTACATATGAGTAGATAAAGTTAGCCTGTAAGCAACTCGACCAACACTTTCTACTACTTCAAAAGGATCAATGTCTCTGGGGCTCAACTTGTTTTCCTAACCAAATTTGGTTGTACCTTTCATTAGTTTGACTTTTAGAAACACAAAATCACTAAATTCAAACTCTACTTCAATGTATTTAGGGTCT
>NW_018175484.1:0-235 GCF_001263595.1 Phalaenopsis equestris
TGAAAATATTGATATTTTTGGCAATGTTGAGGAAACCCTTGTTGGCATTAGTGGGCATCATCATTCAAGTCAATGTTGTGCATAGGCTACATTAATTAGATTGCATGCTATTAGTATTAGATTGTGTCACCATTAATGTGATGGTGAGCTTTAATTATGTTAGTGATAATGATGAAGTAATAATATTGTGGTGGAGATTAGAGACAACGATTTTCCCATAATAATTGAGTGACAA
>NW_018175485.1:0-235 GCF_001263595.1 Phalaenopsis equestris
AAAAAAAGGGAATTTTGAATTCTTTTGAAGACAAGGCTGGCGCCCCAATCAAAAGAGGAGTTTAGAGAGATCTTTGGGAGTGGCGTGTGGTGCTGTGAAGATTTGGCGTGAGAAGTTTTGAGAGGAGAGTTGGGTTTTGGAGAGGATTTTCTTCTACAGTTGTAAAAAGAGAGGGAAAGTGAAAGATTTCTTCTTCATTGCATTTTTAAGAGAGAATTAAGTGTGATTGTAAAGA
>NW_018175486.1:0-235 GCF_001263595.1 Phalaenopsis equestris
CACCTTTTCAATTGAGGTCCTCTTTAGTGATGAGAACTTTTGATTAGATTTCATATCAAATTTGGTTGAAGGTTCAATGACCTCCTTAACGACTATTTTTAATTTCTTAAGAGGCACATTATCATGAAATACTTTGACTTCATCAAATCTAAATCTCAACTTAATTATCAATCCTTAATAGAGAACACTTTTTCTGGTAGGGAAACCCAATGCTCTATTGAATGAAAAGATCAAT
>NW_018175487.1:0-235 GCF_001263595.1 Phalaenopsis equestris
TGGTTTGACATGGTTTCATGGCTTACTTGCCCATCCTAGTCCAAAACTACCAAATTACCAAAATACCCCCACAATCCTAATTTCTGCCAAAATTCTCAAAATTGCTCAAAACACTCAAATTTGTCCAAAATTCATTTCAAATCACGCACCACCACCTAAATTGACCAAAATTCACCAAAAGCATCAAATTCCGAAAATACCCCCAAAATTGTCAAAAATTGCCAAAATGCCCCTC
>NW_018175488.1:0-235 GCF_001263595.1 Phalaenopsis equestris
CTCTAATCAACTTTAACCCTCTTATAGTGATTGAACAAACTCGTCATTTAAACTCTTTGAACCTTAGACTTTCGGGCTACTACTTCAACAAGGAACTTGGAGCTAACTTTGAGGGTAGCATCTTACAACCTCAGGTAGATCTACAAAATCAAATATTCCCTCAGATTTAAATAATAAGCCATAGAATTTTGAGTTTATTTATCTAGTGCAACATAATTCCTCACCTCACTTTTAG
>NW_018175489.1:0-235 GCF_001263595.1 Phalaenopsis equestris
GGTGAATTTTAGAATTAAGATACGGGAATTAAAAAAATAAGTAAATATATGATATATTGCTATTAATAAATAATTAAACATTTTATATTTAACAAATTTTAATTAATAATATATGATTTATTGTAGACTTAATTATTAAAGCTTTGATAATGAAGTTAACCTGAGCTAATGAGGTTACAAACAAGGCTCAAATTAGGTAAGAAAAGACAACACAACAAGAATCCTCGGCGAGGGC
>NW_018175490.1:0-235 GCF_001263595.1 Phalaenopsis equestris
TGCTTGGGTGGACAAGCCTTAATCATGGGTATTTGGGTTTAGCTTAGGTTTGTATGTGTCAAGGAAATGGTTAAACACTTTTTGACAAGTCCAAAAATGTGGATTGATTAGGCTAAAAGTTGTTTGGTGGCTTGCATGAAGCTTTGGTATGGCTTGGTGGCTTGCATGGCTTGCATGAAAATGGATTAAGTGAATTTTTGGATTTTTCATGTCATTTACAAATTTAGATAATCTA
>NW_018175491.1:0-235 GCF_001263595.1 Phalaenopsis equestris
CACCAAATGAAGACATCTAAATAACAAAATAAATCCTTCTACAAAATGTAAACTAAAAAGGAAAATCATAGTAAACTTATCTGCATGTTAAATAAAACTATCTCCATGAATAAGACAGCTCAAAAGTTAACCACAATATAAAAGATTTATCTGCATGTTTAATAAATTAAACAGATGGAAGATCATCTAAAATTAATGAATTAAAATGAATAAATGAGAAAAATCAGAAATAAAC
>NW_018175492.1:0-235 GCF_001263595.1 Phalaenopsis equestris
CACCAAATGAAGACATCTAAATAACAAAATAAATCTATCTACAAAATGTAAACTAAAAAGGAAAATCACAGTAAACTTATATGCATGTTTAATAAAACTATCTGCATGAATAAGACAACTCAAAAGTCAACCACAATATAAAAGATTTATCTGTCTGTTTAATAAATTAAACAGATGTGAAATCATCTAAAATTAATGAGTTAAAATGAATAAATGAGAAAAATCAGAAATAAAC
>NW_018175493.1:0-235 GCF_001263595.1 Phalaenopsis equestris
ATATATATATATATATACATATATGAGCTCTGGCCAAAAAAAATTTACACACTTGCAATATAAAAAAAAAAAACTGCAATTATATACATAACATCTATGAATAGTGTAAGAGAATATACAAAGACATCCAAAATAAATATAATAATAGTAAGTATAACAACCGCGCTAAACAAATTGCTCAATAAAAAAATTATACGACAACAATAACAACTATGTGGGGTTGGCTACATGAATA
>NW_018175494.1:0-235 GCF_001263595.1 Phalaenopsis equestris
AAACAGGAGAAAAGGAATGATCAACGTCATCAACAACATTAATAGGTAGTGTATTGGTATTTCGCTCCACCTCAAAATCAGCATGAGGTGTATTATGAACTGATTCATTACCTACAGTAATAACAGGAGGATCATTAGCATTTGGTTGAGAATTTAAAGTAAACTTATCACTATCATTAGGAATGGCATTTGGAGGAATATCCGGGGCATGCAACGGACGATTAAAATCCTTTTT
>NW_018175495.1:0-235 GCF_001263595.1 Phalaenopsis equestris
AGATGAGTTCCCCAAAAATGCATAATTTAAATGAGCTGAGAGCACCTTGATTTCAAGTTCAGGAGGTTTTTCTATTAAAGGAATCAGAGGTTTACTGTTTTTAGTAATATCTAACATTTTAAAATTATCCTGAACATAATTTGAATCCTCATTAATCATCTCATTTGATTTCTCTTCAAATTCAATTTCATCTTCACTTTTTAGTTTTTTTTATCTGTTATGACTTCACATCTTT
>NW_018175496.1:0-235 GCF_001263595.1 Phalaenopsis equestris
TGTTACAAATAATAAATTGTTGTATCAAAAAATCAGCATATACTCTCAAAAAAAATTTTCGCTCTTTTCAATATCATTTTGGAATCTTACACATCAAGACTCCATGAAAACTTATCAAACTTATTTTTTAAAAGATTTGATATTAAAATTCCAAAAAGGGTTTGAGAAATTGACCATCAATGTTTTAACATGTAAACTTCAATTACATACATACATACATACATACATACATACA
>NW_018175497.1:0-235 GCF_001263595.1 Phalaenopsis equestris
AAAAAATTCAATACAATCATTAATTACAAACAGATATTTATGTCCCCACATTAGAAAGGCCATACTAGCTATAAGCTCTCCCATTATTTTTCCCTAAAAGCTATTTGATTTTCTTTAATGGCAACGTATAGGAATAACTGTATATACAATCTCTAGCTGTGCTGGTTGCCTTTGCAATATATTTGTAACATATCTGTCATATCAGTTTCCATGGGCTCAGTATTTTTAATGGCTT
>NW_018175498.1:0-235 GCF_001263595.1 Phalaenopsis equestris
AGCTAATTCAAATAAGCTGGCTGGCTATTTGTTTGTGCATTTGGAAATCATTTGATTTGCAGCTGCTCCTGGATAAATGATCATTCTGCTCCTGATCTGGATAAACTGTCTAGTTGTTTGCTTTGTGAGTTTGAAAAACTGTTGATTTGCAGTTGTTTCTTGATAATGATCATTCTGTCACTGTGCAGTTGTGTTGTTTGCAACAAAATTGTTATGACTATATATTTGATAGTTT
>NW_018175499.1:0-235 GCF_001263595.1 Phalaenopsis equestris
TCTCCAAATCCCTCCTAAACTCTTCTTAATACTCTTCCATGAGAGACGTCATCCCTCATTTTAAAGAGAAACCAAACACCTCCTCACTCCAAGAGGCACACATTTTCACTTTAAAAGACACAACATTTCACTCTAAGAGACAAATCTTTTCATTCCAAAAGATGTGAAATGCCAAAAGGTGCATTTCCAAATGTCTAGATTCATTGCATAACTCTTTAGGGCGTGCAAAACTGCC
>NW_018175500.1:0-235 GCF_001263595.1 Phalaenopsis equestris
AAATATTAAATATAAAATTAGAAGAACAAAAATTTGAATTGGTATGCCTCTCTAAACACTATATTAAAGCTAAATCTTGCAACCAAACAACCACTAAATATGAAAAGACATTGCGTTTGGGGTATGGACATGCAAGCTGCGTTCGTATAAAAGACGTGATGCATGGAGGAAACAGATGAAGAAAAAAAACGGACCTTCCTGACCTCCACGTGCATCGCGTTCGTTGATATTTTCT
>NW_018175501.1:0-235 GCF_001263595.1 Phalaenopsis equestris
ATAAGGTGAAAAGATTTCCCTAGAATGTAGCAATTTGATTTGCTAAAGAACTGAAGGCTAACAAGAAAGTTTAAAAATATCAATTTTCCAGAAGGATTATATACACAGCTTAGCTTTCAGTGTCAGTTCAGAATCATAATAAGAGCAAAAAGATTAGAAAGTCAACAGGCAAACCAAACAAATTGTTATCAATTCATTTGATCGTACAAGAAAATGTAAAAACTCAAGATTCAAG
>NW_018175502.1:0-235 GCF_001263595.1 Phalaenopsis equestris
AAAAGCCTCGATACTATACTAGTACAAAAAGTTATAAGGGAGCATAAGACTAGTAGCCAACTAAAAGGTGGGTTTTAAGGAAATTAAACATGAGAGTTCCATGGATTGCAATGATGATACACATAAACAAGATAAGACAGCTAACGCATACTATAAATAGTAACACATATTATATTTCTCTAATGATATTGTTGGTTTGGTTCTCATTAATTTAGGCAATGCATGTTTAGAGGGG
>NW_018175503.1:0-235 GCF_001263595.1 Phalaenopsis equestris
AAAAAAAGTTTTTTATTTTTATTAAATCTCTCTAGGTCTAGAGAGCCTAAAGAAACAAATCTCAAACTTTTCATGGCTTATATTTTAATTGTTAGAATTATTTTAGTGAGAAATTAGAAAAAAATTCATTTTTAAGCTTTTCAAATAAATATCTTGACTTAGAACATTAGGAAAAGTTTTTTAATTGGTTTCAAGTAATCAGTAAGCCAAATGTGACATTTTAGCATGTTTTTTT
>NW_018175504.1:0-235 GCF_001263595.1 Phalaenopsis equestris
ATATATATATATATATATATCTGTGTGTGTGTCATATATCTCATCATTATTAATTTTTTAAAAGTAAAACAAACATTTATATTTTTAGATTTATGACACCAAAATTTATTAAATGTAAATATAGATGTTAAATTTGTAAATACATAAGAATTGTGTAGTATATTTATAAACTTAAACAAAGAAATTTCTGCAGCTCAAGATATCCTCTTATTGGCCACTATATTGGCATAAATGT
>NW_018175505.1:0-235 GCF_001263595.1 Phalaenopsis equestris
TTCTAATCAAGTTCTTCATCCCTCTTCTCAAAATTCAATTGTTCTACAACAAATTCTTGAGGTAGATATTCTCCAAAAAGATGAAAATCTTCATAGGGATTTAAGTTAAACTCCTCGAAGGGTTCTGTCATTATTTGGGACAGACTATTCATCATAAATTCTCTTTCATCAAACAATCCAAATTCATTTTGGTAGAAGCAATTATCTTCATTTATCAGTGTATTAAGATCTTGAA
>NW_018175506.1:0-235 GCF_001263595.1 Phalaenopsis equestris
ACTCGAAGGTGCTAATAATTTGTTGGTGTTAGCATAGCTTGAGTCAACGAGATAAAATCGCCCTTGTGGCACACATAGAGATCCTTACTCAACTAACCAATTAAGCACCCTCATATCAGCTGTTGATCAAATGAGGCGGACACCATCATATTTTGTGATGTGAATCATTTTCTGTTGTTGTATTTATTCTGTGAATCACGATCAACAACAATAGGTATATATGTATTATCGATTG
>NW_018175507.1:0-235 GCF_001263595.1 Phalaenopsis equestris
AAAAAAAATGTGAGAAAAACAAAACAATCAACCTTTATCTACAAGATCATTCAAACCAGTTGATTCATTTTCACTAGGAAAATTATCAAAGTAAGCTTTCAAACGATGTCCATTTTCCTTAAAATCATTGTCATTCATTGAATTCTCAATATCACAGGCCCCATAAGGATTGGTCCATCTTAATCTTAGCTCTTTAGGGAGTGCATAGAGTTGAGAATCATAAAACAAAACTTTT
>NW_018175508.1:0-235 GCF_001263595.1 Phalaenopsis equestris
TATATATATATATATTTGAAGAATGGCCAAAGGCTCTTATATGAGCCCACAGCCACCCTCATGTGCCTAATTATTCGAGGATTGCCCTCAATATCAACAAACTGGCCAAAGGGGGACTCGAACCCGTGAACTGAGAGTACTTGCGGCCTTCAAAGAGGCTGCTCTAGGGAGATGGAAAAATTTAGGCATTTGGAGTGGACTGAAGATCGTTGACAGAACATTATGCCACATAGGG
>NW_018175509.1:0-235 GCF_001263595.1 Phalaenopsis equestris
TGTTGTGTGGGTTTCTACACTTTCACACTATTTTCGCATAACAATGGGAATAATATAGTTTGCATCACTTGGTTCAATTCTATCAAGATTCCAATCAAGACAGAAGTTTTTTCAAATCTAGTTAGAACATAATTTGTTTGTGAAAAACTTCAATAAATTTTTTAAACGCTATAATTATATAAGAAGTGGTCTTTTGGTTCAAAAAGAAAATTAAAATAAACTAAAATAAAAAAAA
>NW_018175510.1:0-235 GCF_001263595.1 Phalaenopsis equestris
GGGGAGGGAGAGGGGGGTGGGCATGAGGGTGGCAGCTTCAGCGAGCAAGAAGAGGCACAACAAGGGAATTGTAGAGAGAGAGAGGAAGGGAGTGATACGAAGATTTAGGGAGGGGGATCACCTTTTTCTTCAAGGATAGGATGAAGCTCGAAACTAGCACCTTAGGATTCTAAGCATTGTTCCAACTAATTTGTTGCACATTTGTTCATAAAATGGGGGTCACTTAATTCATGGC
>NW_018175511.1:0-235 GCF_001263595.1 Phalaenopsis equestris
GTTAAGCTATGTGAAATTATTCATAAAATCATTAGGCTCTAATCTTATGATTCTTTTCTGCATTTTTTATAAATTATAGGCCAATTGAATTAAATAATATTTTTCGGTATTTGTGCATTACTTCTTGAACCACAACAAAGAGAGTTGATAACAAAGAGAGTTGAATGTTAGCTCACAATTTCTATTTGATCACTAAAATCAATAATCAATTTGCAATTTCCTTTGATATAAATAA
>NW_018175512.1:0-235 GCF_001263595.1 Phalaenopsis equestris
CTTTTGGGTGATTAAGTGGAGAGTGTATTTGATGATTTGGTCGCATTAAGAGCCTATATGATTTAGATTCGATTTTTATTAAAAAAGACATTATATAAAAAAATTTTCTTAATCATTTAGAATTTAGAAAATACTACAATCACTACAACAACAGAGAAAATCGACCTCAGTAGGATAAAAGGTTTCTTGCCATTGTTGGTAATTAAGTGGAGAGAGATAGGCTTATAGAATTCTC
>NW_018175513.1:0-235 GCF_001263595.1 Phalaenopsis equestris
ACAACACTTTCACGAGGCTGCCATCCTAATATACATATTTAATTAAACATTATTATTGTATCTAATTTAAAATCAATTGGGACATTTAAAAACATTCAGATTTTATGATCTTTTAGATGAAAAAAATTGAAATAGAGCTATAAGAACTTGAATTACTTACTCAAGCTCATGAGAAATTGTGACCTAAAACATTTAAATCTTATGCTCATCCATTTCATATGTTTAACTTGGTCAA
>NW_018175514.1:0-235 GCF_001263595.1 Phalaenopsis equestris
TCTTTGTCATGTGAAGATTCAATATTATTTGTGAGTTAAATTTATAGTCCACGGTGACGTGGGACAGACAAGGGAGGCCAATGGTCAGTTTTTTCTTTCCAAAACTCGAGTTTCTGGTGCTTGCTAAGTTTAATGAAGACTCACATACGTTGAACACTTAAAATTCAAGAAACACATGGCAGCTGCTACAAGATCATAAGTTTCAGCCAAAACAGAAGAAATGCTCAAAACTACC
>NW_018175515.1:0-235 GCF_001263595.1 Phalaenopsis equestris
TTGAATGACGACTGATTATTTTTCTTCTGCGTTATGAAAGTAAATTTTTCTCCACTTTTAAGTGTGTAAGGTAGCCGAGCCAACTTTGAGTCAGCTAATGCTTGGCTTGATAAATGGTTTGTGAGTTGGGCTCGATGAGCTAACAAGTTAAGCTCAAGTCATCTCAAACTCGACGCATTAGCTCGTATCTAGCTCTTTTAAAAAAAATATTAACGTAAAATATATTCAAAATATA
>NW_018175516.1:0-235 GCF_001263595.1 Phalaenopsis equestris
TCATTCATTTTAAAGGAACCAGCAAGAATGTCTTTTAAAGACTCCAATGCTGGTAGATTAATACCTCTATGAGTAGGGCAAGGAAAAGTGTCCAAGAACTCTAGCTCCCCCTCACCGGAGGCCTTGTTAGGAAAGGAACACTTTAAAAAAAGGAGACATCAACACTCGCATTGACATTATTTGTGGTAGGGTCAAGGCATTGATACCCATTTTGAGTGGCAGAGTATCCGAGGAA
>NW_018175517.1:0-235 GCF_001263595.1 Phalaenopsis equestris
TACTTATCCTAAATAGTTTATAGAATATGTACTTGTTAAGCTGGAAAAATTTATCTTCCTTGTTGATTTCATTGTGCTCGATATGTAAGAAGATAGAGAAATTCCTATTATTTTGGGGAGATGTTTTCTTACTATCAGACATGCTATGATTGATTTGTAGAAATGAGAGTTGACCATGAGAGTTAATGATCAAGAAGTATCATTTAATGTTTTAAAGTTAATGAGGTATTCTGTT
>NW_018175518.1:0-235 GCF_001263595.1 Phalaenopsis equestris
CGATTTGCTCTTCGTCGTGTTTCCTCCTTTTCGTCGTGCTTCGTCTGAGACCTATCCGAACAAAACCACGTCTCTGGCGCGTCCCGCTGCTGGACTTGGCAGGGTTACAATTGATCCCTTTCCAGTTTTCACTCTTCCTTCCGCTACAAATTTGTTGTTCTTTCATTGTGCCTCCCTCTTGTGGTGATGGTTTTGGACAGATCATATGCTACTGCCCTTGCGGGAGTCCACGCCT
>NW_018175519.1:0-235 GCF_001263595.1 Phalaenopsis equestris
TAAATCTTCAAGTTTTACATTTTCTGTAACCCAATGAAAAATTTTGTTCACATAAAAACTTTCCATAAAATATTGGTCCTTCAATGGTTTTAATTCCATAAAAAACAAAACACAACTAATAAATGGTACAACAGTTATATAGCAAATCACGGCAGCCCTTTCATATTTCCAACTTAAGGCCATAAATTCCTTGCCAAATTTGCATCAAAACCAAAATTTGATGAATCCCATGCCA
>NW_018175520.1:0-235 GCF_001263595.1 Phalaenopsis equestris
GGTATATTTTACTTTATGGAACAAATGGATTACTTGTAATTACTAGAATGTTTGGAAGATTTAAATACATAACACTCAATTCTTATGTATTAAAATATCTAACACCAAAACTTTAATTTTTAAATATATCCCACCTTACCTTACCTATGCAACATTTAAATACATACCACTCAATCCTTATAAATTTAAATATCTAACACCTAAACTTTAACTTCTAAATATATCACATCTTACC
>NW_018175521.1:0-235 GCF_001263595.1 Phalaenopsis equestris
GGTGAGCTTAGTAAGGTTCTTGAATATCCAATTTTTGATAAGTTGTTTTATTTCTGTTCTATTATTAAGTTTGTGTTTTAAGATTTATAACTCCTTTCTGGTAAGACGCTGTGTCTTGGTACTTCAGTTACTAACCGTGAGTGGGACGGCGAGATCGTCGAGAATAGTAGGCGCACTGTCCAATTGTAGCGGAGAACAGGAATTACCAGGGTTGCATAGGAACTTATCGCTTGGA
>NW_018175522.1:0-235 GCF_001263595.1 Phalaenopsis equestris
GATTAATGCTTAGTCATGCCTATTTCAAGTTGATTGAAATTATTTTCTGCTCTATTGCTTAAGCTGTCTATTCCCATAACTCATTTACCTTTACTTGAATTATACAATGTTACGAACTTTTATGTAATATTGTGAAATTTATGTGATAATAATAAATTTGCACGAGCCTTTGGTACTTCTGTGTAATCTATTAAAATAATTTTATGTCATATATATATATATATATATATATATA
>NW_018175523.1:0-235 GCF_001263595.1 Phalaenopsis equestris
GTTGATTAAAAATCAGCTTAAATGATCAACAAAATTTTAAAAACTTGAGCAACACATTCAAAAAGGCTAGAACTTTGATATTGACTCGAATACATGCTCTAAAGGATAACTAAGAAACCTCTCTTAACTCAAAATAAAATTAGGTTTGACAAATTTTAAGTTAATTTGATCTTGACTCAAAATTGGGTTGAAAATGTATGAATATATATACATACATACATACATACATACATAC
>NW_018175524.1:0-235 GCF_001263595.1 Phalaenopsis equestris
GCCATTGGCCCTAAGATAGTAGATCGTAGAGTGTTTCTAGCCTATCCCATATCTTTTGACGAAGTTATTAATTTTGGTGCTTTTGAAGGTTGTCTCATTGTTAGTAATTACTCTGCGTGGTACAATGAAATGGTAGATGATCTGAATTTTGAAGAATTGAAGGACTTGTTGTGTTGTAATCTCTCGTAATGACACTGCCCCTGCTCACTTGGAGAAGTAATCCGTAGTGGCAAGA
>NW_018175525.1:0-235 GCF_001263595.1 Phalaenopsis equestris
TCTAGATGCATTAAATTACTCCAAGAGGTATGTAGCACAAGTTTCCTCTTGAATTTCATGTAAAAAGTTTGCCTCAAACCGCCTCAATTTGAAAAAGTCATCCCTAATGCATCATGCGCCAGTTATCTATATTTTTGGAGCAACATGCGCCGGTCTGGCGCATCATGCGCTAAAATCTCAAAATTCGCTGTTTTGGCTCCAAATTCCATCCTTTTGGTCATTTTTTCTCCAAATA
>NW_018175526.1:0-235 GCF_001263595.1 Phalaenopsis equestris
AACTTTAAAAATCCAATACTTTCCACTCTGCCTAGAATCCCCTTTCAATATTGTAAGGTATTTTTATAATGTTTTGTATTAATCTTGTCCTTTTCTTATTCTTAAATGAAAATTAAAATGTATGGCGTTTACTAATGTCACTTTTCAACTGTTTTTTAGTGAAGTTTGTAGATTGCACAAATTACAATGACTTGGATGGTGGTTTCATTCTCTCTTTTAAAAGAACGATTGTATA
>NW_018175527.1:0-235 GCF_001263595.1 Phalaenopsis equestris
ATTACCTGTGGGATCGATAACCGAACTCAAATCTGATACTATTGATACACCACATATATTTGCGTGAGTAGCCCGAGCTTCGTAACACTTGGTTTGTGTCATGTATTTGGTTCCATTGCTAGGGAACGATGGTAAATTTGATTTCGGAAAATTTTAGTTTAACTTGTATTTCTTTGACTTAAGAATTGTATTGTTTCTTGTTCCATATATTTTTATTGCTTTGATTTTGTTTGTA
>NW_018175528.1:0-236 GCF_001263595.1 Phalaenopsis equestris
AAAAAAGTGTTGAATTTTTATTTATGTTATAAATAGCAATGTTCTTAAGTATTTACATATCTTGTGCCTAAACTTTAATTCCGACATCAACAAACCACCATATATATGCATGAAAATTTGAATTTTACTTTTTAGATGTTTAGGTTGATGGTATTTCTAATGTGATATGAAATGTTTGATTGTTGTATAAAAGTTAAAATTTTGGATTTGTTGTTATGGAAAACCTTTGACACTAA
>NW_018175529.1:0-236 GCF_001263595.1 Phalaenopsis equestris
GTCCATGGCTCACATAGGGTGGGCTAGATGGGTCTTGCCTAGTCACTAGGGTCTAGTAGGTGGCTGTAGTGGTCTTAGGTTGAGCGCTTTGGCTAGGTTTGGTCACCTTAGGGTCATGGGTCAATATATTGGTTCAAGTTGGGCTAGTCAAGCCATTGGACTCAATTTATTGCTCAATATGGTGTAGATTATTGTCACAAGGAGTTTAGGAAAGATTTGGAGTGATTTTGAATTGA
>NW_018175530.1:0-236 GCF_001263595.1 Phalaenopsis equestris
GCTTTCCTTCGAGACTTTCTAATTCTTCAAGTCTACATTTTGCACTTGCTTCTGTTGTAAGTTGATTGGAAATAGTGACCCTGAGAGACGGCGTATGAACCTCTAACGGTAGTACGGTCTTGGACCCGTACATGAGCATGTAGGGCGTACATTGAGTGGGAATTTTGAACGTTGTCTGGTAGGCCCACAATTCTTCTAGCGATTTGTTATGCCAATCTCTTTTATTTTCATCTAGT
>NW_018175531.1:0-236 GCF_001263595.1 Phalaenopsis equestris
CATTTGATTAAATATTCACTTGCTTACATAGGAATTCAATGACCAAAGGAGAGCACACAGGCCTCACATACAAAAGAAAATATTATGTCTGGGTCCGGACAACGGCTGCAATCCACCGAAGGTCATCTTTTTCACTTCTAGATATAATATTTTTCTACACAAGAGGTGACATTCAAAACATTGAAAGATGAAAACTGGAAAGCAAATGAAAATAAAAATGCATATTTCTTTTTTTT
>NW_018175532.1:0-236 GCF_001263595.1 Phalaenopsis equestris
ACAGCGGATGACCTTCTCTCTGGCTTCTCTTCTTCCCAAAGCGTTGTTTTCAAAAAAAAAAAAAATCTTGGTCGCACCTCCTCCTTCGGTCCTAGCCAGCAACGTCCCCTCGGCTTGTATCAACGCCGATGTCCAGATCATGCCGGTCACAGCCTCTTTCCTTCGTGTGAGATCTGAGACATGCCACCCCTTTGCCTCTTCGGCAGGCGGCCTCGCCACACCCTGCTACCACCGAC
>NW_018175533.1:0-236 GCF_001263595.1 Phalaenopsis equestris
TACACATAGCCCCCCAAACAAGAAAAAATTATAATTACAAAATTACATACATACCCCACAATTACTATATGTTTACATATCATCCAACAATCAAAATTTGATATTTTTATTTTTTAAAAGGCAATGATGATGATATTTATGTATGTAAATATGAAATTTTGATTGTTAGATATGTAAAAAGGTAAGAATTGGTTGGGTTGCATGCAAATGCCCCACAATTTTAATATAATGATATT
>NW_018175534.1:0-236 GCF_001263595.1 Phalaenopsis equestris
AAAAAAAAAGAGGAGAGAGAGAGAGAGAGAGAGAATTCACTCAAAACAGAATGAGAAAGGACATTAAGAGGGCCTCACCTTTTCACATGGGTCGACAATCATATGGAACACCAAATGCTTGAGGAATATAAAAATATTTATCCAAATATATAGTTTAAAATTATCATACATAAAATAATACTTGATGAAGTAGACTTTATTGCTTTGTTGGTGTGGGCGGCTTGGGCCACCTACTA
>NW_018175535.1:0-236 GCF_001263595.1 Phalaenopsis equestris
CTTATAGCAGCACTTTGAATTTGTATTTGATTTCCGATTTGTAACAACACTTATTATATAAACAACTTCTTCTTCTTCTTAAGTTCTTGGTTAGTTGTAAATCTAAGAGGATAAGAAGGTCTATATCTAATACTACCTTGTTTGTTCCAATTTTCCAATGGGCTTGCCTGATTATTCTCCCGTTGCCGGTTTCCATCACTATGATTATTATTCCATTTAAATTTAGGGTGGTTTTT
>NW_018175536.1:0-236 GCF_001263595.1 Phalaenopsis equestris
TTAAACTTATGGTAATGAGTTTCATTAAAGATTATTATACTCTTGTCCCAAGAATGTGATAGTAAAATTTTAGAAAAATTTTCAATAACTCGGGATATAATTAAGGTGTAAGAGTATCTAGCACTTAAGTTAGGACTTTCACTTTTCTATTCATTTCAAAAAAAAAAATATTTGTAATTTGTCAAACTTAGGAATTTTATAAGAATTAAAAGATAGAATTATATGAGAAATCTACT
>NW_018175537.1:0-236 GCF_001263595.1 Phalaenopsis equestris
TGAGAAGTTTAATTGAGAGAATGATTTTAATTTATGGAGAGTTAAGATGATGACAATTTGTTCAACAAGGATTGTCCAATGCATTTTCAAGGGAATGATTAGAAGTAATGATTGATAGGGTAAAGGCAATGAAATTTCAATTGAAAGCCCGGACTGTCATTTTCTTATCATTGAGAGATGAAATTACTAAGAGAAGTAGCCAAAGAGGTATCAACCATTAAAGATTGCCAAAAGCT
>NW_018175538.1:0-236 GCF_001263595.1 Phalaenopsis equestris
TGCGTTTAAAAACACTATATATTTTAGGTATATCACACATCCTATAACATGAAAGGAATATCTAAAGCGAGATTTTACTGATATCTCCAGCGAAACTACAGAAACAAAATTATTTTTGAGAGAATTCAATTTAATGTCAATATTTAAAGGTTTTGATTGGATGTTTGAATCATTCCTAGAGATTTTGATTAAGTCTAATAGAAAGTAGACTTTGAGAGTTTCATTGTCAACTTAAG
>NW_018175539.1:0-236 GCF_001263595.1 Phalaenopsis equestris
TTTCTTTGGTTCTCCTTATTGCCTCTTATTCGAATATCTGCTGGAAAATTTTGTGTCTTTGAATATATGTTGAGAGATGTAGTTCTTAATCCTCTTGCTATTAGATTTTAATCTCTTGTTAGGATTTGTTTCCTATTTTCATAAATTTCATACGTTTGAACTTGGCAACATGAGAATAGAAAATTATTTCTCCTTGAAAAAAATTGATAGAGCATGCAATAATCATATGTACAGGT
>NW_018175540.1:0-236 GCF_001263595.1 Phalaenopsis equestris
TTTTAAAGGATTTATGGTCACCTTTGAAACAATTTTTTTAGGCTTTGAAAATGTTGATTAATTTTTGAAAAATTTATTTTGATTTTGCAAGAAAAGTAGAGTACACACCAAAGAAATTAAATACATTGTAAAAGTGTACCTGTCAGCTTCTTGACATTCCCTCTAAAAGATTAGCTTTTACAACACGTATTTAATTTCGTCAAATTTAAATAAATTGCAGGAGTAGATGAAGGTGT
>NW_018175541.1:0-236 GCF_001263595.1 Phalaenopsis equestris
TACTATGGTTTTCCTTCTTTTATTTGTCAATTATACCAGCATGCGTTGTTTTTTTATTATTAAGAAAAAAATAATGTTGCATCTTTATGATAACAATGCAAAACTAACCAGTTACATCAACTGGTTATTGCCCATGTTTGCAGTTTACCTTGTATCTTTATTTCATGCATTGTGTGATTATAGTTATCTCAATTTTTTTCTTTTTCACGTTAGTTAATGTTGCTGCATTTTGCAAA
>NW_018175542.1:0-236 GCF_001263595.1 Phalaenopsis equestris
CTCATTTCCCTTTTTCTTCTTATTTATATGATATGTAGCTTATATCTGATGTACTTTTTTGATAGATAATAAAAGCTTCAATTTTACCTACAATGAGTTATAAAAATCCCATTCATATTTTTATTGTAGTGAATATAAATAAACTATAGTTAGTTATTATTTAGTTCTCACTGTGAAATAAATATTAGTTTAACATGTTGATCTCAAATACTGGTTCTAAAAAAGGTACACACACA
>NW_018175543.1:0-236 GCF_001263595.1 Phalaenopsis equestris
TGGTTCCAATAAATAATGAGTTGAGAAAAGAGGAACAAGAGATTGAACAACCAATCAACGAAATTTTTGAGGAATTAGAAAACTTATTTCATCAACTAAGATAAATATTAAAGACCACCTCCACCATTTCCAGAGAGAATATTGATACAAAAATTAAACCAACAGTTCTCAAGATTTTTAGAAGAATTCAGGAAATTAACTGTAAATATTTTGTTAGGCATTAAAACAAATGCCCA
>NW_018175544.1:0-236 GCF_001263595.1 Phalaenopsis equestris
CTAAACTTTCATGTATTAATGTACAGATTTAAAACACCCAAATCCAATGTACGTAACTATGAATGATTAAGCGTGATATGTAAATACGTTAGAATTGTGCTATGTAGGTATCAAAACAAATGCTACGCCCGAGTTGAGAGAATTAGAGAAGAAAAAAAAAATGGCGGATCTCTTCCGTGAAGCCGATCAAGTCCAGTTCTACGCCTCGATTCGCCCAAACTACCCGCCTGAGCTCT
>NW_018175545.1:0-236 GCF_001263595.1 Phalaenopsis equestris
ATATAAATCTTACAAGATCTTGGTGGGATGATTAGTACTATATATAAATTTAGGATCTGTTAGTTATGGAGTTAATTTGTTAAATATATATTTGCCTAATCAAAAGAGATATTTATTAGTGCATGATTTAATAATTGCAACTGATCAGCTGACAATTATTAATATAATCAAGCAGTTACAGTGAGCTCTGTGTAGTAGTTAATTATCTTACAACTTATTATATGTGTAGATGCTCC
>NW_018175546.1:0-236 GCF_001263595.1 Phalaenopsis equestris
AAAAAAAATTAAAATTTTCATCAAGTCATCTAGAGCTAAGATTTTAACAAACTTATAATCAACATGATCAAGTCGACGAGGCGGACCCAATGATATCAAAATAAGTCTAATTTGAGCCAAATCAAGTTCAGATTGAGTAATTAAACCATTTTTTAAGCTTTCCGAGCATATTTAGAATGACAAATGAATGTCAAATGTGGCGAGCTTATAGTTGAATTAAGAGTCTCGATAAAACA
>NW_018175547.1:0-236 GCF_001263595.1 Phalaenopsis equestris
ATCGCCGACCTACAGAGCATTTGTTACTGCCCTGATGGGCCATCAGATCTTAATTACTATTGAGGTGGCTCTTGCTGATTCAGCCTGGAAAACGGGAGTAATGGAGGAGATGCATGCTCTTCAGCGGAGCTATACGTGGGACGTCGTTGACCTCCCTTGGGGTAAGAAAGTTACAGGGTGCCGATTGATTTTCAGCACCATGTTCAACTCTGATGGATCATTTGAACGCAACAAGG
>NW_018175548.1:0-236 GCF_001263595.1 Phalaenopsis equestris
TTTAACAGTTAATAATGATACAGAAACTGGAAATCCCTCTTCTCCTACGCCTCTCCAATCTCCCATTGCTGAAGCTATTTCTGATCCAGTTGATTTGAATTCTACTTTATCTAATGCAGTTATAATGTTGGATAACGAATGGCAGGTGCAAAGGCATTCACGCAAAAAGACTAAACGTAATAATGAGCTTAATAGACTCAATGCCAGTAATATTATACAGGAAGGAATCTATCACT
>NW_018175549.1:0-236 GCF_001263595.1 Phalaenopsis equestris
TTAATATTTAGATTAATACATTTCAAGGTCGCAACGCGTGCGTTACAAAGCGTAAAAGTTTTCTCATCATTAGTTGGAATTTCATTTCAACCCTTCTGCATCAATGAAATGGCAAAGATTGCAAAAATTTATGTGTGCTTACTCCTCATGACGGAACTCTACTTGCAGCAGTTAAAATTATTTCTGAGTTATTTTCATGTTATTTTTGTGTTATTTTGAATAATACTGAAATAACT
>NW_018175550.1:0-236 GCF_001263595.1 Phalaenopsis equestris
ATTTGTGTGTTTTTCTTTTAGGTACTATCAAATTGATGAAAAATGCTAAAAGTAGTGAAAAATGGTCAAATTTGGAGAAAAATGAAGAAAGGTGCAAAAATGAACTAGGATGCCTAAGCTCCCAAGACTGACGCATAAGCACTAGAGGTTTTGTGCCTTAGCGTCAGGTACCCTGCGCTTAAGCGCTAGAAGTACTTATGAGATGAATTATTTATTTTAAATGGATTTTTGAAGAG
>NW_018175551.1:0-236 GCF_001263595.1 Phalaenopsis equestris
GAAAGTCATTATGATTGATCAAAGAACTAAAATGAGCCAATTTAGTATACACATTTTTTTGTCTCATTTGATATGAAACGATGATTCCAGTTCAGAAATATTCGTGAATTATCAAATAAATGTTATTCAATACGTGTTTTTTTAATGGCAGTAAATTTTTTTAGACAAGAAATTAATTTACTTTCAGAGATGGGATAATTAAACAAATAAATTACGAAAGTTCTCTGACCATTCGA
>NW_018175552.1:0-236 GCF_001263595.1 Phalaenopsis equestris
GGAAGGGTGGTCTCTCCCCATATATGGTTTTCTTCCCTTATAGATTATTGTACAAGCTATTGCCAATTGATGAAATTATGAAATTAAATGGCTTTAAGTTTCCCTCAAGATACTATTTATGTAGATTTGAGGAAGAGACACTGAATCTTTTGTTCTTTTCTTATATTCGCTCTTTACAGGTTGGAAGTTGGTGGGGAAGTAATTTAATATTTGTTGCCTTGATAGCGGTTATTCGG
>NW_018175553.1:0-236 GCF_001263595.1 Phalaenopsis equestris
CATCGTTACATAGCGGAGTCAACTATATAATTTTTACATAACTATATTCTTGGGATCAGGTTCCCCATGGGTTATCCCTTAAACTGATTTGTTGTACCATATGGATGATGTTTGATCTAAGTTCAAATGTGTTTTCCTCTACATTGGGGAAATTGATACTTATTTGGATTTCCTCTACTCATGGGTTGCATAATCTTTATGTAGTATCATGATGTAGACGTGAGGGTTAGCCAATT
>NW_018175554.1:0-236 GCF_001263595.1 Phalaenopsis equestris
TACTATTATGTCTGCAATTACAAACATTTTATATAATTTTCATATAAATAAAACTAAATTTTTATATTTCCTTACAACTCTATTGACACGCAAACACCCCCATGTTGTTCATAATTTCAAGCCCCCATTTGTCCACTCAGCAATTATTGTTTAGTAAAAAGTATTATAAGGACTTTCAATTATCTTATGTACAGACTTTTTCTAATATATGTGTATCTCTCTATGGAAAGACAAAT
>NW_018175555.1:0-236 GCF_001263595.1 Phalaenopsis equestris
TTAATAAGTGTGTTCTATGGTGTTTTTCGGACATCAGCTATAAGAAATTCTTTAAACGTTTTTGCCTCGATCAAATTTCCGAAAAAATTATGATAATACTTTGTGCTATGTCATGGTCTTTATGGATCCACAATAATTATTGGCGTCTCTCAAGTTTTTTTTTTTTACTCTTACGAGTTTCATGACCAACATATCATACGTATGAGTGACCTCTGTAAAAATTTGACATAAATTGT
>NW_018175556.1:0-236 GCF_001263595.1 Phalaenopsis equestris
TTTACGTATTTGTCATCTTATCTATGCATTAATTTTTTAATTTTACACGTATGCCACCTTATCTATGCATGAAAAGGTGTTCCACTTTTATATTTAAATTTGATTTTGGAAAGTTGCTGTGGCATTGTATTTTGGACGGCCGGCTCTAGGAGAAAAATTTGCATACGGATACTGTACGTAGAACTGCGTACGGTCTCCAATCACAACCATCCATTTTTAACTTCTTTTAAAAAAAA
>NW_018175557.1:0-236 GCF_001263595.1 Phalaenopsis equestris
CACACCGCACGTATTGGCGTTCACCAAAAAGATCAAGAAAACCAACACAACTACTTGAGTGAACATACCCAGAATAGAACAAAAAAAAAAGAAGGTTTTTGCTGGGGAGTAAAGAGGGACTCCCAATAGGGAAAAAGGAAGTGAATTCCAAAAACAACCATCAGGAACACTGACAGTGACAACGAAGGTTTGATTTTAATCTGATGTTAGAAAACTTCAACCTTGATTTCAAATTT
>NW_018175558.1:0-236 GCF_001263595.1 Phalaenopsis equestris
TTTTTTTTATTAATGAGCATTTAATGACCCATTCCATTTTTCAGCCTATAAATAGGGCTAAAGGGGAGGGGTAGAGCTGCGACGATGCGTCATGACGACGCATTGTAGCGATGCATCGTGGCGGCGCGACGCTGCGGCGCAAAGCATGGCCGCGTGATGTGCTGCGGCAGTGTGTCGCGGCGACGCGTCGAGGAATCGCGGCAGGCTTCGTGGCAACGTGATCAGTTGCGGCAGTG
>NW_018175559.1:0-236 GCF_001263595.1 Phalaenopsis equestris
GAAATTATTTCTTGGAAAATTAAAGTCTAGGTGGATAGGGTCATTTATAGTTATTAAAGTCTATCCCTATGGGGCAGTTATTATTGAAGACCCGAAGACAGGAAGAAAATTTAAAGTGAATAAGCACAGATTGAAATAATATTTTGATGGTCAAAGACTAGCTTTTATAGAGACTGTAATGTTGGGTCACCCAGAATATGACTGGGAAATGTCGGGCTGACGACATTAAACCAAGC
>NW_018175560.1:0-236 GCF_001263595.1 Phalaenopsis equestris
ACCCAACAAGAAAATTATGTGTTCAAGAACCATGAGTCTCTGATACTAAATTACTGTGCATATATGCAAGACAGGACCAAGGAGATTGATGTTCTTATTAGAATTTCGGTTGTGCTATGATAAAATCGAAAAGAATTTATGGAAATTCTTATGAGATGCATAAAACCAAACAATAAAACCATCCCAAGGTTAGAAAAAAAAGAATTATAGGTAGAACCTAGCGGTAAAATGGATGG
>NW_018175561.1:0-236 GCF_001263595.1 Phalaenopsis equestris
AGAGGTGGGACTTATACCTACCGAAGTGGCGAGGAAGCCTCTGAAAGGAAGAGAAAGCAAAGGTTCAGCTACAAAGCTGTAAATGCTCCAACAAGAGAACTTATATCTCGTCTGGATTGAGAAGCCTCCTAACACCCTACACGCACCAGACAACCAACTAGGCGAATTTATGTTGAGTCAATCGGATTGGAGAAGCACGGTGGCTACTCCTCGGGACATGCAAGTATGATGCAGTT
>NW_018175562.1:0-236 GCF_001263595.1 Phalaenopsis equestris
TTGTAAGGATCCCATGCAATGCTTCATGGCCAATTAAGAAAATCTTAATTAAGCATTACATGTCCAGCAAGCAATAAATTAAGCTATGCCAGACCCGCTAAGCAATGCAAGGTAATTATTAACAGCATGGTTTACAATACGTAACATAAAAAAATTGCATAACCCTGCAAAATACTTCCTTATCATATAATTTCCAAATAGAACCATACAAGGAATTTGGATATGACCATGCGACG
>NW_018175563.1:0-236 GCF_001263595.1 Phalaenopsis equestris
GGTGCAGCAATGCGAGAGAAACCTTCAACAAATCTTCAATACTATCCAGCTAATCCAAGGAAACTACGAATCTCAATGATAGTGCTTGGCCTCGTCTAATCCATTATTGCTTTAATTTTAGCAGGATCAACAGAAATTCCATCTCCACTAAGAATGTGCTCCAAAAATGACACTTCTCGAAGCAAAAATTCATATTTAAAGAATTTGGCATAAAGTTTATTCTCTTGAAGAGTATT
>NW_018175564.1:0-236 GCF_001263595.1 Phalaenopsis equestris
AATACATAAGAGTTAAGTGATTATATATACATGTAACCTTTAATTTTTACCACAACTTTATTTATACCAAACTTGTAAGTGTCTTCCCCGCCTACGACGTTATATGCACAGGGATGGATACTTGAACACTGTGGGAGGAGTTGGCTCTTTTATAGACCATCTATCTAACTCCCTACGACACATCCAGAGTGTCGTGGGTATTTCACATCGTGTTGAATATGAGTTATGCTTTACAG
>NW_018175565.1:0-236 GCF_001263595.1 Phalaenopsis equestris
ATAAGCACAATCAAAAACAAAAACAGAAAACAAAGGTGATCCCTAGCAAGTAACAAGTCCTTAGCTACTGTATTCTGTGGGTACTACTTGTTTTTGTCTTCTAAATTGATACACTGTTTTGGTTTTAATTGACATTATTAACTATTGTGGTTTCTAGGTAGTATTGGTTTAGATGATATTTCCTTGTAGTGTTTTTACCCTTCTGAAGTCTTAGCCGGCTCTAAGAATGGAGAATG
>NW_018175566.1:0-236 GCF_001263595.1 Phalaenopsis equestris
ATCATTTTCTATGCGCACAATCATTTTAACAACAATCATCATATAAGATGCTTCATTAATGATGTCACACCTCATGCGCATAACACAAACATCATCAGGAACAATTATCCTGACTGACATTCTTATCCCAATAATTAAAATATCATCAGTAATATTATGTTTTCTATTTTATTCACCGTAGCTGCACATCATTGATCCCACAACATAATTTCCAACAGAAGCAGATACAATATCTT
>NW_018175567.1:0-236 GCF_001263595.1 Phalaenopsis equestris
CATGGATTAATCTTTGAGACAAGCATATGACTACTAGCAGGATCAATCAGGTAGCACGGCCTTGACACAACAAGTGATTAGACCCACAACCATCATCCAGGTGATGGAAGGGGAAAGAACAAAGTCGCACGAAGGAATCGGCACAACGAACAGTACAAGCTAGGAGCCAATGGCACCAAGGCTCATTCTCGAAGAGGCCACATTTGAAACAATTTAATGAGACTCGTGAGTCTGTC
>NW_018175568.1:0-236 GCF_001263595.1 Phalaenopsis equestris
GTAGTGTTATAAATGTAAGAAGTAAAGTGTAGGTATTAGATATGTAAATACATATGAATTTGGGAAATACCATTGGACATTATTTGATTATTTAGTCGGCATAATTTTTTCTAAAAGATTGTTTTTTAATGATAAGATAATTTGAGGACAGGTGGGTTGTGTTTCCCTTCCACTCATATTTTGTCTTGATTGTTCTATTCCTCTCTTCTTTGGCAATACTAGGTCCAACAATGAAT
>NW_018175569.1:0-236 GCF_001263595.1 Phalaenopsis equestris
TATTCTAATGATATGTTTGTCATTTAAAAATTTTGAATGCTTTATGAATATTAAAGTAATATGTTAGATATATAAATATACAAAATTGTGCGATATGTATTCAATCCCCACATTTTCGCCTTTGTTTCTTCAGGCGAGCTCCATACTAGTTATCTTAAAAAGCAATTCATTATATAAAAAATATAACCTATCATCATATTTAAAAGCCACAAATATCCAATCACTGAAACCATGGA
>NW_018175570.1:0-236 GCF_001263595.1 Phalaenopsis equestris
AAAAAACCTGAATTATGGAGGTCTATATAGGAGTCTAAGGGCCTTTGTTTGAGTAGATATAAAAATGAATATATGGAATAAAACTTAAGTAGTAGCAGCTCTAATGATAGAGTTGTAACTATGGGTGGTCAAATCATCAAAAGGTGTGATCATTTAAGATATCTCAGGTTTATAGCTCAAAGTTATGGTGATATAAATGGAGATTTAATAGTAGAATTCAAGTTGGTTGGTTGAAG
>NW_018175571.1:0-236 GCF_001263595.1 Phalaenopsis equestris
TTCTATCCGGAGTCCGGACGTGCGGACAACGGACGCTGCATTTGGCCGATTCTCATCAATTTAATGAAAGACCGGACATACAGATCGATCTGATCCAATTTTTAAATCATTGGCCTGGCGTGAGTGTGCTAAAATTTTTCTGTGCGGACTCCTAACTTAGCTCTATGTGCGGCGCAGACTATTTCTGGGTTATTTTCAGGCTATTTCTGGGTTATTCTCAATAATCCCGAAATAAC
>NW_018175572.1:0-236 GCF_001263595.1 Phalaenopsis equestris
AAGAGAGAATCAAGAGTCTTGTAAAGAGAGAAAGGTCCAAGAGGAGCTACAACGAATTTGCATTGAGGAAGAGTTAAAGGTAAGTAGTGTTAGTTTATTATTTTTGTATAAACTTTCTTTAAGTTATGAAATTTCTATTTGTCATATCTTTCTGATGAGGTATGAGTAGGTTTTTTGTCTTTCTCACCACTCTAAGATATAGTGAAATGAAGAGATAATTTGTATGTGCCAATTTT
>NW_018175573.1:0-236 GCF_001263595.1 Phalaenopsis equestris
CCATTTTAACTTTTAAAAAGTTAAATACACCTTTTTCATTCATACGCAAAGTGGCATGCATGCAAAAATTGAAATTTAAAGTGTTAGATATGTAAATTTTCTTTTGGAAAAAAAATATTAAAGATTGAACATATTCAGCATTTCAGCAGAAGTTGGGGTTAAGGAAAATACCTTAATGGCAAGGACCCCAGTCTAGCGCCACTACAGTTGAGTGCAGCAATTGCACTATCAGCCTG
>NW_018175574.1:0-236 GCF_001263595.1 Phalaenopsis equestris
TAGAATTTTATATCCCAAATCTCTCATAAATTGAATTTTAATTGAATTAAATCTTAATTTCAAAAAATTAAAAAGCCCACTAATGTGATATTTTAGGGTACTATTTATCCTTCTAATATTCGATGCTTCATGCTCTTCCATCTTCGAAATCTAAAAAACTAATCTATTCAATTAGGGTTGTAAACGAGCCGGACATGAGTGAGCCCAGGCTCAGTTCGTGTTTGGCTCGTTTATAT
>NW_018175575.1:0-236 GCF_001263595.1 Phalaenopsis equestris
CTAAGAAATAGATGAACTCTCAAGCTCCTAAGGTCAGATTGTGCATTGGTAAAAATCATGGCTCGTTGATCATTACTATGGTTTGTGTGTCTAATTCTACTGAACTGGCATTTGAATGGATCTAAGGATGAATTGAGTAAATGTTTTCCCTTAGCTACTAGGCACATGATCATATAGCAATCACCTCATAATGGAAAATAGTTGCTTTATGGAAAATTTGGAGAGAATGCTTGGTA
>NW_018175576.1:0-236 GCF_001263595.1 Phalaenopsis equestris
TGGGGAAACTCTATATAACATGTGTTTCAGCACCAAAGCTATCATCTCAGTTGATATCAAATTTTCAAGCCCATGAGTTAAAACTTTCTACTCGGATAGTAACGAGGAAAAGCTCCGAGAACATTTGAATCTTCTCCTAAAAACACGCGGTGTGACCCACCTTAGAGTTATTTCCTACCAACAAAAAGTTGCTCGTCACTTCAACCGGAGACTCAATCCTCGACATATCTTCATCG
>NW_018175577.1:0-236 GCF_001263595.1 Phalaenopsis equestris
ATGACTATCAGTTGGAGCTCCAAGAGGTAAGACTTATACATGCCAAAATGACGAGGATGCAGCAAGAAAGAACAAGAAAGGGAGTTTCATCTACAAAGCTGGAAACACTTAAACAATAGGACTTATACCTAGTCTGGATCGGGGTGCCTCCTAACATCCTAAGCGTGCTAGATAACCACCTAAGTGAGATTAAGCTGAGCTAGTCGGATTGGAAAAGCACAGGGGCTAATCCTCGG
>NW_018175578.1:0-236 GCF_001263595.1 Phalaenopsis equestris
AAAATCCTGAACTAATAAAATGTCGATTACAAGAATTATATGAAAAACAAATGAAAGAAATATTTGAATTAGAGAGGAAGAAAATTGAGAACAATTTGTGTCCCACCTCACACTGAAGTGACAGACTGCTAATATAGATGGACAAAAGATCATCTAAATTTTTAGGTTTGCATCTATAACTTTATCTATGTTTAAAAGTTTTATTTTAAATTTAAAAGTTAATAGCAGTGATATTT
>NW_018175579.1:0-236 GCF_001263595.1 Phalaenopsis equestris
AATAATAATAATAATAATAATAATAATCACAATAGTAACTGAACAATAAAATGAAAGGATTGGGGTTAGTACTCAAGTTTAAATAAAAATGTCAGGGAGCGCTAGGTTTAGGGTTCGTTTGGCTGTAAGTAGAATTTAGTTTAAATATAATTTAGTAAATCCTATAAATCCAAATTTATCAAATTCTAAAGTGTTTAAATTTTAAAAAATGTTTTGATCTACTTGTAAGTAAATCT
>NW_018175580.1:0-236 GCF_001263595.1 Phalaenopsis equestris
TAACAAATTTTACACCTATCACCGCATTACGACCAAAACACGGAGGAATGTAAACACCTCAGAAGCTTCGTTGAGTATTTGATCAAGGATGGGAAATTAAAAGAATTTGTGGCTACCAAGGTCGTCACACCCAAACAAGGAAAGGCCCTATCCGACGAAGAAAGCAATGAACCAACAAAATGAATACTATTTGGATTACAAGAATAATACCTGTCATACTAGGAGGGGGAGGAGAG
>NW_018175581.1:0-236 GCF_001263595.1 Phalaenopsis equestris
TCTGTATTCTTTTTTGGGTAGAGTTGTTAACTCATACTATTCATTACATAATTTCTTAAGACTTGCTTTTATAAGAATAATAATTTTTTAATGCTTATTTGTGTCATATTAATTACGATCATTGTAATTTTATAAAGTTTTATGTGTAATAGCGAGGCCAATTTATTTTATTATGAATTAATTCAGCAGAGATTTGAACACTCTTTTAGTAGTTTAGAAAGAATTTTGGTTGAGAT
>NW_018175582.1:0-236 GCF_001263595.1 Phalaenopsis equestris
TAAAGTCACGAAGACGACCTCATGACCCAAACCAGAACCTACTAGGCTTAAATGAGATAGGTGTTTGAGTAAATCATTCAAAGAAAGCCGAGAGAAAATGTTGACATATCTATCGGTTTATACAATCCAAGGAAAGAATCTAGTTCCCAGGCATCACATGTCGTGCCACGAATGGCCGGTAGGATTTCTCATAAGGGACCAAGAATTAGCCATACGACCGAGCCTCACAATCATCC
>NW_018175583.1:0-236 GCF_001263595.1 Phalaenopsis equestris
TCAACTAAACAGTTTTTCCAAAACGGGACAGGATGATCATTTATCCAGAATCAGCTGTTTTTCAAACGCATCAACTAAACAACCAGCCAGCTTATCCGAACAGCTGTAAATTAGCAGTTTATCATGATACACTGCTTTTCAGCATAAGCTGAATAAGCTGCAGCTGCCCCAAAGAGACCCTTAGTCTCTCTTCAGCCACAACAACTCTCCGCTTTAACTTTTGAACTTGCAGGCTA
>NW_018175584.1:0-236 GCF_001263595.1 Phalaenopsis equestris
TTTTTTTTTTTTTGCATTTATTTTTTTTCTGTTAGGGTTAAGCGAAAAAATAATTGACAAAAAAAAATCCCAGGTAGTTGAGCTGGCCAGAGTGTAGGCGAGGTTGAGGTTTCCACGTCCACGACATTAGAAGGGTCACATGTAGCAGGTGGAGTCGACAAGAGGTCAACAATTGCTGGGAGAGAACAGAGACCACTTCAGTACGCACCTCATTCAAGCAGCATGTGAAGAGGTTG
>NW_018175585.1:0-236 GCF_001263595.1 Phalaenopsis equestris
ATTTTAGAAAATCAATTTTATATTTTTCATTTATCACTCTGACTTCAAGGAACTTGGAGAAGCTTATTTTTTATTTTTTTGATAATTATTTTAGTGAAAAAAATTGCATTTTAGGCAAATAAAAATACAGAACTATATTTAGAAAATTAGGAAAAATCTTCTAATTGATCCCAAGTGGTCAAGAAGCAATTTGTGCCATTTTGGTATATTTTTGTATTTTTGTGATTTTTTTAATT
>NW_018175586.1:0-236 GCF_001263595.1 Phalaenopsis equestris
TGCACTACTGCATGTTATGTGCGTACACGTGCATGCTTGCTTGCATGTTCACCTACCTGTGTTGTATATCCTTTACGTCGCTGCCGCCACGACACGGTCATCACTCTTCGGGTTGCTGTCGCTGCAACAGGCCCATCCCTTCGAGTCACTGCCTCCATGGCACACCCACCCTCCTGAGTCACTGCCCCCATGACACACTCGTCACTTCTGTTACATGACTGTTTGCATTTGCATTT
>NW_018175587.1:0-236 GCF_001263595.1 Phalaenopsis equestris
TTTTTAATCCCTGAGCACAATGTCTTTCGAAACTGACGAACATGTCTTTTAAAACAATTATGAAGCTGACATTTTCCTGGAAGGTTTCCGCCGAGAGGTTGCCAATTTTTTTAGTGATTTAGACTTGCAAATATTTTAAAATCTTTAACTTTTGGAACTTATAAATAAAATATGAATCATTTGAATTTTAAAATATTTTAGAAATTAGAGCTTTTAAAATTCAATCTCATAGGGTT
>NW_018175588.1:0-236 GCF_001263595.1 Phalaenopsis equestris
GAAAGGCTTTTTAAAGAAGAGATATGTGTCTTAAATGAAGGGGCTTGTCTTTTAGTGTTAGGAGATGTGACTATTGGGGAGAAAATTGGAGGGAATTTTGAAATCCTTTTTAAAGAAGGCTGACCTTAATTAAAAAGAGAGAGAGAGGGGCGCGAGATTGATAGGAAGGTTTTGGCGTGAGAGACAAGTCTTGTAGAAGAAAGGATATTCTTCTAGGGTTGTAATAGGAGAGGGAA
>NW_018175589.1:0-236 GCF_001263595.1 Phalaenopsis equestris
CAATATCTCACTCAAATATCGAAATTCATGACAAATCCCAACCTATTTTTGTCATTTTTTATCAAATTCTCAGTAATTTGATCATCACACGTACTTATAAATACATCGGCTCGGTAACTCAAAACCTAGATGATTAATTTATAAATATCAATTTTTTAGGTGGTCTGTACGCAATTATCCCTATTTTTATTATTAATTGTTTTTTTTTGCTTTGCCCAAATAGAGAAAAATCTCCA
>NW_018175590.1:0-236 GCF_001263595.1 Phalaenopsis equestris
TCCTTTGAATTCTCTTCTCTCTTTACAACAAAACACAATTCCTCTTTAGATAACAAAGGAAGAATCAATTTCTCACTCTCCTTCTCCTCCTACACTCCTTCGAGAGGAATCCTTCACAAGACTCACACCAACCCTAAACTCTCACAACACTCTCCAAACAAGGCAAAATACTCCCCACAAAAATCACACCACTAGGGCACCAAAACACTTTAAATTCATTTAGAACAAATTTCCTA
>NW_018175591.1:0-236 GCF_001263595.1 Phalaenopsis equestris
TTCGATGTGATATGAAAGATTTGAGCGGTCAATGTAAAAAAGAAAAAATTAAGTGTTAGATATGTAAATAGATAAGAATTGGGGGGTGCATGTAAATGCCACAAAACTTTAATATGTGCGCAATCTACAAGGAATATTCTAAGTGGCTCTAGCAACTATTGTTGCAGCAGAGGTTTGTAGGTAGGACTGTCAAAAAAGCTCGTTGTAAGCGAACAGTTCGTGTTTGGCTCGTTAAG
>NW_018175592.1:0-236 GCF_001263595.1 Phalaenopsis equestris
CATACCACAGAATTCTTATGTATTTACATATTTAAAATCTACACCTTATTTTCTAAGAAATATATCACCTAAATCTTTTATATCATATAAAAAATATCACTGTGTTAATTTAAAAAAAATGAAATATACCTTTTCATGCATAAATAAGAAGGGTATATGATATCATATATGAAAAAAAAAAAATAAAAGTTTAAGTATTAAATATTTAAATACATAGGAATTGAGTGATATGTATG
>NW_018175593.1:0-236 GCF_001263595.1 Phalaenopsis equestris
AGTAGAAGCAAAAAATATCATCAAAGAGGTACACGCCGTATTGTGGTGCTCACCAGTCAGTACCAAAGATGAAGATGAAGATTAAGAGACTCAGATACTACTGATCCACAACAATAACAGATAGTATGGAAATGGCTAAGAAATGTCACCAGTGATAGGTGCATGGAGTGGTCCTGCACCAACCTCAAAATGTGCTACATCTAACGGTTGCATCATGGCCATTTAAGTGTTGGGTT
>NW_018175594.1:0-236 GCF_001263595.1 Phalaenopsis equestris
TAATCACTCGCCCAATTAATAGGAGACCTCTTTATTGGCTTAATCCTCCACTTAACTTGCTTGCTAATCTCCCTGCTCAAGTAACCTAATTTCATATTAACATAATAACATATATCACTTTAGTGCCTATAAAATTCTAATAAACAAATATACCACAAAAGTTTACCTTATCTCGTAACTTAGTGTTTCAAAAGGGCTTTGGTTCCATACTTCACGTCAATTAATTTTCCTCTTCC
>NW_018175595.1:0-236 GCF_001263595.1 Phalaenopsis equestris
AACACCCAAGGTTTATAATTCTTTAGCATTTCATGTAGCCGACCCCATGTAGTGGGGTAAAGGCTTGTTATTGTTGCTCCTGCTGTAGTATTTTAAGACAAATATAAATCCAAAGTACCTAACTATGTGCGCTCATTATTACAGCATCAAAAAAGTCAAAAACGAGCTTATAAATAGGTTAACATATCACAAGGACACTAGACATATCACAAAAAACTATTTCATAAGTTTTGGAA
>NW_018175596.1:0-236 GCF_001263595.1 Phalaenopsis equestris
TCATTGAATGTGGACACATTTTGAAGAGAGACCAAAACACATTTTGGAAAATTATAAATGAGGACTTGGATTGGATTGGAAGAGCCCCCCCCCTCCCAGTGCCCTTAGAGAGACTACTACACACCCCCCTAGCCACATCACCGACGCCTCTCTCATAGATTAATTAACATTTTTTTTTATAGAGAAGAAGTGAGGAGTTGTAGAGTGTGAGTAGAGAGTATTGTAAGAGAAAGGAA
>NW_018175597.1:0-236 GCF_001263595.1 Phalaenopsis equestris
AGGGAGTAATGTATAAACAAGCTGATCTGCAAAAAATTTGATAAAATTTTAGTGCATATTGTTGAATGTGTGGGATCGATATTGTTGGTGTAACATAAACTTTAATGGTTAAAATAGCATTAATATTGCGAATAGAACGTTTTTCCAAATTGGTCACCAACTTGGTCAACTAACGTAGATGGTGACCATTTTTTTTTTTTTTATATATATTAGTTTAAATTTGAGATGAAATGAAG
>NW_018175598.1:0-236 GCF_001263595.1 Phalaenopsis equestris
ATGTGAAACACTTAAACTCCATGCTTAGTTTATTTTTTATGATCTTTATGTATGTTTTCTTTTCATATAGGACCTCTTTGTGAAACAGTTAGACTCCATGCATGGTTTATGCTATGTGATCTTTGTGTGTAGTTCCTAGGGTAATTTACATTTGTTTGCAAGACCCCTAAGTATGATCCACTTTTGAGGTTTAAAGTAATGTCAGCCTACCTGTTCTTTATCATTTTTCTAATGGT
>NW_018175599.1:0-236 GCF_001263595.1 Phalaenopsis equestris
GTCCCTAAATCCATGGCTAGGCTGAGAGGATACTAGCTCCCACTTTAGTGCTCCCACTTCCTCCTACCCTGAGGGCTAACCATCTCGCTTTCGTTTACAAGCAACTAGACCAAATTGGGGATTTTAGTCTTTCATCCTAAAATCTCAAATTCTATTTCCATCAAAATATATTTCATTATTTTTTTGCACTCAACTCCATGAACTACATTCTCACCAATGAAATTGAATGTGACTCT
>NW_018175600.1:0-236 GCF_001263595.1 Phalaenopsis equestris
CTCAGACAATTGTGATATTTTGATTGCTAACCGTTGTGTATACATGATAATATCGACCAGAGACGTGTTAGGTTATTTTGGCAGTGATCCTTAGACAGACATATGTGTATGTTAAGAGTATAAAGTAAAAAGAAGTTAAAGTTAATAAATATAGAAGTTTAGAATATTTTCATTTAGAAAATGTCATTATTGATATATGCTTTAGTATATTCAAAGATTTCTTATAAAAATATAAA
>NW_018175601.1:0-236 GCF_001263595.1 Phalaenopsis equestris
TCAATGTCCAAATAGGCCAACATCTGTAGACTCATCCAGTTGAGATATGCTCTAGGATCCACCAAAGCTTTGGGCAACACGAATCAACCGATGTTAAAAAAAATATAGAGCAGTCGATTGTGGTCAGCAGTACTAAGTAGCAAGTCTTCATCTGTGAAAGTTATCCCTGGCTATTTTTTAAATGAGCAAACTTCATCCAAAGATGTGCTGGCCAACTGAGCTAAGCATATCTCTAG
>NW_018175602.1:0-236 GCF_001263595.1 Phalaenopsis equestris
GAATAGACCAAAATTTAGAATTATGAAATAATACTAGAGAAATTTATCAAAAGAATAACATTGATACAAGCCAACATACTAAAATACAGTAGCATGAGGCTATGCACGTCACGCCCAAAAATAACACTAATGCTAATTTCTTACTATGCAAGGCATAGGTTCTCAAAGCCCATGTACTCCTGCAGTTGAATTTTATGTATCATACGTGAAATACCAACCCCGCCTGTCAAATTTAA
>NW_018175603.1:0-236 GCF_001263595.1 Phalaenopsis equestris
ATAATATTGAAGTATCCAGTAAGGGCTAGCTTGTTTTACAATAATTGTTAGAAATTATAGATAATGGGTTTGGAGAGGAATAAAATCCCTTGATTTATTCACATGTCAGATACAGATATATAAGGAAAACAAGCCCCCTAATTTACTAACATACCGAATATATCTAACCTAAATTAGAGAAGGAAACAATTCTGAAATAAAAAATAAAATAGCATAGAATAGGAAGGGAATAAACT
>NW_018175604.1:0-236 GCF_001263595.1 Phalaenopsis equestris
GGAGAGACTAGATATGGTAGAAGGAGGTGGCTAATGCATGTGGTACTTATAGTTGAAGTAAGAGAGAGCTGAAACTTAATTTGTCTAATTTGTATGAAGCTTATCATTGGTTAATTAATTATTTATTATCGTGGTGCAATTAATGGAGGAATATGAAACACTTTTAATGAATAAATCAGAGAGGTTCTATAGATTAGACAATATTTGATGGACATTTGAGTGTCTTAATAATGTCG
>NW_018175605.1:0-236 GCF_001263595.1 Phalaenopsis equestris
AAATAAGTTGGGTGAGACAAAATATCATAAACTTCGTATCATATTTTAGAGGCTTCTAACCAAGCAAGAAAGTTTTGATAGGGAATAAATCGATCAGAGATGTAAAAAACATGTTGCATTTAAAGATGTAAAAAAGTGGACCCATTCTCTGACAAAATTTTACCTAGTTGATACCAATAAATACAAATACCAAAAGTGAGAAATGGAACGAATGCACCTACGAATATCATCTGAGA
>NW_018175606.1:0-236 GCF_001263595.1 Phalaenopsis equestris
TATAGTCTTTAGCTTTGAAACCAAATAGGATTTGAGACATTTTGGGTATAGATTTTAAATTTCGATTCATTATAAGATGTATAAAATCAAGAAAATTAGTGTTGAATCCTTTTTGGGCGTAGGATCCCATGTTGTCCATAAGCTTATACAAACTGAGAAAGATCCTATATTTTGGAGGAATTCGTGGAAGTAGGTAGCCGATGTGCTGATAAAACTTTGAGCTCTTGTTTTTTTTT
>NW_018175607.1:0-236 GCF_001263595.1 Phalaenopsis equestris
AGGATACATGACCCTTTATAGCCAAGTAATTATAATTGTTTCAGGAAGGAGAGAATTCATAAGTGCTAAGAAGAGGGATATATAAATTAATACGACGAGTGGAGGGTGAAAAATAAGAAGCTCTCAAAATTCAATAAAAATAAATAAATTGTAGATAATAATGAATAATTTTAATAACTCTAACACATAAAATAAAATAAATTGCAGATGAAATTATGATTTTGAAGATCTATAAA
>NW_018175608.1:0-236 GCF_001263595.1 Phalaenopsis equestris
AGTACCTTTATTCCAAAATTCTATCATAACATTAGTTTCATGAACTAAGTTCTTTACCGCATTTGCCTGTAATGTGGAAACCTTTGTATTTTTGACACTTCACTCGAGCATTGGTATAGCGACTCTTGCACACTTTTTACTGTATTCAAATCATACAACTAAAATTAATATAATAATATGCATGATTATATTATAGTCATGTCATATATGCTAAATAAGTAAGTCTGTAGTTCACT
>NW_018175609.1:0-236 GCF_001263595.1 Phalaenopsis equestris
AGGACCCATCTAACTAACCTTGGTTTTGCATCCTTTTTTAGCATCATATATCGCATAACAAAATGATCAGTGCACACAATACATTTTGCTCCAATAAGATATGATCTAAATTTATCAAATATATATACTATGGCCAATAACTCCTATTCATTAGTAGTATAATTAATTTGATCTTCATTAATAGTTTATTGACATAGTATGTAACTTTAAAAATCTTATCATATTTTTGCCCTAAC
>NW_018175610.1:0-236 GCF_001263595.1 Phalaenopsis equestris
CCGCCGCAAATTTTCTGGCACGCATTAAATATAAGCCAACCCCTTTATAGAGGGGACTAGTGCAGTACAAGGGATGGATCCCAAGATATCAATTGAATGGCTTCTCTTTTGTTCTTCTTTCATTATGTTGGCTTAAAACTTTTTCTTATTCAATTCTTTCTTTGGTGATTTGAACCAATGGACAACTTAGGATCCAACCTATAATAGTCACTAAAATTTAAGAAATTATATTTTTT
>NW_018175611.1:0-236 GCF_001263595.1 Phalaenopsis equestris
AAAAAAAAGCATATTAAATTTTTATTATTTAATAAAAATTATAATTAATTAATTATTCATAAAATTAATCACTAATTAGTTATTAATTTAGAAATTTTAAATTATTTCCTAACAGATAATTAGTTTAATAAATTTTTATCAATAATTATTTTTTTAGTTTATAATTAATTATTAATAAGCCAAATTAGGAGATCAATATAATATCATTTTAATTAAGTTTAATAATTAATTTTTTT
>NW_018175612.1:0-236 GCF_001263595.1 Phalaenopsis equestris
AACAAGCCTCCGTTCAGAATCTTCAGCCTTCCAAATCTGAGACGAAGATTTTACCAGGAGATTAATGATCGTCAAAGAAAGAGAAGAAGAAGAACACCAATATGAAGACTGATAGAATGGGGGATAGTATAGGGGTTGCCTCTGCTAGATTAGTTGTTTTGGATTTAGGGAAAAAAAATCCTTGAAACCCTGATTTTTTAAGATTATCTTTTTACCCCTCTAGGGTATTATGAATA
>NW_018175613.1:0-236 GCF_001263595.1 Phalaenopsis equestris
TCTTGATGATGATCTTATTGATCAAAGATTTTAACCTAAGGGGTTAATTTTTAAAATTAAACTTTTCACAGTAACAAACCTAATATTTGAAGTAAAAACTCAATCACTAAAGATTTAAAGCAAATTTTATCCGCCCTCTGCAGCAGTTTGTCGAGAGGGACAAAATTTTGATTAAATTCAGCTCACAAAGATTGTATGTCATATCAAATATATCAATATATCCACAATCAAAGTAA
>NW_018175614.1:0-236 GCF_001263595.1 Phalaenopsis equestris
TTTTGGGTGTTTGAATGTTAATTTTTAAAATTGGGTTGTTATACTTAATATATTGTATAGTTGATAAATAAAAATATAAAAATATTGTAATGAATTAAGCCTGAACTCTTACGTTGCGGGAATTGCGGAATTAAAATTTGAATGTTCTTCACCTTCTTCAACTTCATATTCATCCTCGAGGGGTCTTTTTCAAAATAAAAACCATCAAAGAACCATAAAAGAAATCAATTATATAT
>NW_018175615.1:0-236 GCF_001263595.1 Phalaenopsis equestris
ACTGTCTTTGATTGCAGTTCTTGTAGCGTCTGTAGGTAGGTATAAGACTTCTACTGGTAATACTGCAGATGAATTTTCAGGAAAGTAGACAACCCAAAGTTGTCTTTGGCTGCATGTAGGTAGGTGGAAGACTTCTACAAGGAAGTTTGCAGAGGAATTTGCAGGAGAGTAGACAAACTGCAGGAAAAATAAACTTCTAATTGACTGTGATTCTCTTTGACTGCAGTTTATGCAAT
>NW_018175616.1:0-236 GCF_001263595.1 Phalaenopsis equestris
CAGCACTGTTTTCGTAAGTTCATCGCCACAAGAATGGAAAATCAAAACTTATGCTCGAAAAGGCTATCACAGCGCTCTCTGCCATGTAACTAGCTGATTACAATTATGTTTTAGCTGATTAGAGTTTGTATGATTGTATCTGCTTTATTAATGAGTGAAGCTGACAATTTTCATTTGTTGGTCCTGCTTCCTATTAGCATGTGTCTTTGCTGTTATATTTGTTTTGTAATTATAAT
>NW_018175617.1:0-236 GCF_001263595.1 Phalaenopsis equestris
GGAGATCAAAGCCGGCTCCAGGTGAGGATCGAAGCCGGCTCCAGGCGGAGATCGAAGGTTTCCTTCAAACAACAGTTCCCGGCTCCAGGTGAGGATCGAAGCCGACTCCAGCTAAGAGGATCGAAGCTTTTGCCATCCACTTACAACATTTTTTGTCATCCTGACTCAGACGAAAGGCTCCATGAAGTAGAAGATCGAAGATCTCCTTCAGCCCTTCTCTTCTCAACACCCTCCCC
>NW_018175618.1:0-236 GCF_001263595.1 Phalaenopsis equestris
CTTAACACAAGTCAAATTTAAAACATATACTCTCCAAACTGGGTCAGCAGATGACCGATGTTTAATGGGAGCAAACAATCTATGAAGAAACTTTCTAATCTTGTCTACCACTGGGGCTACACCAACCCTTTTATGGATATATTCACTTTGTTGTTTTTTAAATGTAAAGCCGCTCATACACCTAAGTAGTCTCTTAGCAAAACTTAGTTTAGTTTTATGCTTCTCTTTTATAGGCC
>NW_018175619.1:0-236 GCF_001263595.1 Phalaenopsis equestris
AGAAGAGGCTTATCAAAGAAAGAGGATTTATGAATCAAGGATTTAACATACCAAATTGTCGAGTGGAAGAGACTATTGCGTAGAGGTACTGGAAAGTGCTTTGCTACACTACTGTCGTTGTTATTATTCCTGTAGTAAAAGAATTTTACGCACATATTCATGGGCTCAACCAGGGAATGATCTACGTGCAACGCAAGTTTATGCAGTTCACTCCTTTAAGAATAAATGAGATGTTT
>NW_018175620.1:0-236 GCF_001263595.1 Phalaenopsis equestris
GTCTGATACCGCAGAAATAGCACATAAAAGCCGACTCATGTCATAGAAATTAAGAAAGCGTCTTCCTATAAAAAACTACACCCAACTTAAATCGCAAAAAGGCCAGATCCATACACCAACCAACCTGCATGAACGTAAAACATAATTTCAGCTTATTGAAGTATATATATATATATATGTAACCTGAAATAAAACACAATTTAGTATGTTATAACACATTTAATTTTTTTAAAAAA
>NW_018175621.1:0-236 GCF_001263595.1 Phalaenopsis equestris
TGATGGGAATGGATTTTAGAAGATTAAAAAGGGGTGACGGGTGAACTTTTCTTTCTCAAAACATAATGTTCACACTCATGCGTGACACAGTTTCATATCCAGTAGATTACTGCCTATCAACCATTTTAGTGTGATAACCCATAAGAGAGCCACTTTAAATTACTATATTCAAATAAAGAAACGTATTGACATTGGCTTGTCTATTTATACAAACATGCTTGTTTCTTCGAGAGGAG
>NW_018175622.1:0-236 GCF_001263595.1 Phalaenopsis equestris
TTTTTTTTTATTTTTAATGTAATGATTTTCCTTCTATATCTCATTTAATTATCATTCCGGTCAAATGATCAGTTAAAATCTGTTGTGAACTTATAATGACTTAGGTGAGCTATGACATGAACAACTAGGAAGATCATGTTGAACTGTGGGGTATGAAGAAAAAGTAAAGTATACGGAGATACAAATAGATAGGGAAATCTTCTTTGATGAGTTCAAATTGGTGTTTAAGGAATTAA
>NW_018175623.1:0-236 GCF_001263595.1 Phalaenopsis equestris
GTCTATTGCTGAGTCACCTTTGTTTTTTAAGGCATGGGTTACATCGATTGCGGAGAAGTTGGATGCTACATTGTCGAAGCCCTAACATAAACTTTGAACCACATCTTCTGCTTGTAAGATTATTTTATTTGTCATCACATAAAATGTGGTTAAATTTTCCATCTTGCATATCCCATGAAATTTTAATTCTGTATTTATGGATCATGTCTCTTTGACTAGAAAGAATGTTTTTTTTT
>NW_018175624.1:0-236 GCF_001263595.1 Phalaenopsis equestris
AAGCTGCAATATGTTTTAAAGTTTAATTGTAAAATAAAAATTTTATTGTTGCATGCAATTAGAAAAAAAAAAAGTTATTTGCTTTATTGAGTATTACATGACGACTGTAGATTCATTTTAACTTTTTGAAGGCGAGGAGAAATGTCTTGAAGATTTTGAGGAAAATAATGAAAGACAGGATTACATTAATGTCTAAAGATGTTGAAGATGGCAAAGAAGAAGCTGAAAATCATCTC
>NW_018175625.1:0-236 GCF_001263595.1 Phalaenopsis equestris
AAATACAAATACAAGTAGCACTTGTACCCCCAACCTAGATAAAGTCCAAGAAATGCAACATATCTTGGAAAAGGAATGACAAACACAAAAGGGTGGAAAAAAGAAATTTTTCCTGGTGTTGCCCAAGATGACACTTACATTATGGAGGCAGGAAGTTCTTACTCCACTAGAAGTGAATCTCTCACCAGGCTTACTAGGGGAAGAGCAAAATCCTTTCACCATGATTAATTTTCTCT
>NW_018175626.1:0-236 GCF_001263595.1 Phalaenopsis equestris
ACTGCACACCTTATCCAAAACCATCTATTCCAAACTATTTAGCTGAGAATCTGTTCCTTGAGAGAAATCTTTTTGGAATAAATTCCTTACTCCATCTATGTCTTTTTTTTTGCTTGAGAACATTTCATATGCTACTTCTTATTGATGATCTCCTTAAACTTAAGGGTTTGAAAGGCCCTTCTAGATGTCATCTATGTATCATGATACACCTAAAAATTACCTATTTTTTCATATAT
>NW_018175627.1:0-236 GCF_001263595.1 Phalaenopsis equestris
AAAAAAATAATAAATTAAAGCTATTAAACTTAGGAGTGGGAAGAAATTAAAAGTTTGAAGTTAAAAAGAGATTGAAGTTGTGATAGATTTTTAAGAAATGAATAAACTTTAAGAAACTATTTCTAAAGACCAAGAACCATTTATCTCTCCAACTAAAATTTATTTAAAAAGACCACCACCTCCTTTTCCTCAATGACTGAGACAACAAAAGCTTCATCAATAATTTTCAAAATTTA
>NW_018175628.1:0-236 GCF_001263595.1 Phalaenopsis equestris
TTATCAAATTCTTAATAATTTGATCGTGCACACGTAAATATATTCGTTCGATAGTTAAAATTCACATGCATGGTTGATTTCATATGGAGGGTATCATTTTACACTTCGTTGCCAAGCGGTTGGATCCGCCCTTGATTAATTTGTAAATATCAAAACAGTCTGCATGTAATTATCTCTCTTTTTTTAAGAATTGGATTTAGGGTTTACAGCTTTAAAGCAGATAAATATATATATAT
>NW_018175629.1:0-236 GCF_001263595.1 Phalaenopsis equestris
CAACTTTATGCTTTATCTTATAATTCCTTTAGCATGCAACTAAATTTTTATTTTTGGTCCTCTAAATGATTTCTCATGCTTTATTTTTTTTCATTATTGCACCCTCTCTTTACTTTGCAATTATTTTTTGCAGCGGGTTGTTTCTTCATATGTGATAGGTTCTTATGTATCATTTTCATCAGGTTGGCTAGTAGTGACATCAAAAAATTTGAGAAGTCATGTACCTGACAATAGGT
>NW_018175630.1:0-236 GCF_001263595.1 Phalaenopsis equestris
AAAAAAACTTTCAAATATGATTTAATGGTTTGATCGGGGATCGATTTAACTCAAATTGGACCAATGTTGGAACCATTGGGTATGTCTCGTCTAGTTGATTAGTTTGACTATATGTTTGTTGAAATCAGAGTATTGTATGACTTTTAATTGAAGTTTGAATATTTCTTGATCAAAAGATTACCTCAAGATTAGTGGAATGCCTCGGGATTCGTGTCAGATGTTGAGAATTTATTGAT
>NW_018175631.1:0-236 GCF_001263595.1 Phalaenopsis equestris
CAACACCCTATTGTTGGAGCTAGAAAAGGATGGAGGTAGGAGGCTGGGGAACTGCTGGCTGGCTGGCGACTGTAAGCTGGTAGGGGAAGTATCAGAAGGAGGGAATCAAAGTGGAATAGCCACCACCTTGGAACAAAATAAAATTGGAGGACCACCTGCCCTCAAATACAACCCTAACAAGGGAAAAAAATGTCTATAGCTAGCAATTTGAAAACAAAACATAACCTAACCCAAAA
>NW_018175632.1:0-236 GCF_001263595.1 Phalaenopsis equestris
TAAAATGATTTTAGAATTCAAAAAATCTTTTAGTAAAATAGAAATTAAATAAGAAACAAAAAAAAAGTATAAATTAAAAATTTAACTTACGTTCAATTTTGACGTTCAGGGCAGTTGGCCCTCCTTCTCTAAATTACTACCCATCTCAGGGATATTTTTAATCACTAGAGATGACATAAAGTAAAATTTATATAGCTTCAACATAACACATTAAGAAAATATTTATTTATTTTTTT
>NW_018175633.1:0-236 GCF_001263595.1 Phalaenopsis equestris
CCAACATAGTTATAATACATAAATGGAGACCAAAAGATTGATCCAAGATGGGCGTTTGTAAACCCAGGTGGTGAGATTGAAAAGTTGATCCTCGCTAGAAACTAGGAAAAATTCTGTTACTTCACTGCAGTAGCAATTTTCCCCATGATTTGGTAGTTTTATGCTAACCTGAGGCACTGAGGATGATCACATACTGGTTAGAGGTAAGTGTCGGCACTATTTTTGGTGTGGGGTTT
>NW_018175634.1:0-236 GCF_001263595.1 Phalaenopsis equestris
CTTCTTTGGCAATGTATTCTAGACTACCTCTATTTACCTTCTGGCTGATTAGAGGATGCTAGTTTAAATTTTTTTCTCTACTCCAAAACCTTTAATACTTATTTCGACCTAAAATTTCCATTCCCAAATTCCTTCCATTGTTATTGTTTTTTCTTTTTTTAAATATGCAGTACTGCAGTAAGCTTCAGATTTGTATGTGAAATGGGCTGTTTAATTACATTGAAAAGCAGAATTTT
>NW_018175635.1:0-236 GCF_001263595.1 Phalaenopsis equestris
TCAAAAGAAGAAGGAGATTGAGGAGTGATGTTACCTTCCCCAATCCGATTGTCCAGCCACAAATTAATACTTCCTTCCCCCACCTCCCAAATAAAGAGATTTTTAGTCTTGGTCCTCATTCTCGGCATATTTTTCCAGGTCCTTGAGTCTGTTAATTTCCCATAAACAAGGGAGGGATGCAAGTCCTTATAGTATTTGCCTTTCATAAATTTAGCCCAAAGAGAGGTTTGTGCTCT
>NW_018175636.1:0-236 GCF_001263595.1 Phalaenopsis equestris
TATATTTTCCACAATCATAATTTCCTTTTCTTTAGCAGACAAGGGAACAACAGACTTAATAGGTGTCGGGGTAGCAATATTCTTCACCTCCTTGTAGGAAGGGAAATCTTGAGGACAGTTGGGTTGAATCCAATAGATGGATCCTGTACTTTTGGAGTGGCAACTTTCTTTACCACAAATGGGGCCTTTCCGAGCATGACTTCAAGTTCATCAAATCAGAATCCAAACTTGATGGT
>NW_018175637.1:0-236 GCF_001263595.1 Phalaenopsis equestris
TCTCTACTAAAACCTCTATGGTCAATTGACACTTTTGAAACAACCATCTATGACATATATGACCAACTACTATCACGGATTTCAACTACGACCTTTTCAACCAGCTGACACTATAGTCACCATCAACAATATTCATAGTGGGCTACTACCTTTATTAGAATATACTACAGTCTTTGTGGCCCGTTACAGCTATTGTTATCAAACTATAGTTGTACATCAACATTGTAATTTCATCT
>NW_018175638.1:0-236 GCF_001263595.1 Phalaenopsis equestris
ATATATATATATAAAGATGTAAAAATTGCGTGATATGTAGGCAAAAACATAATTTCAAGGAGAAAAGATCCCGTGTTATGATGTTGGATGATCATACTCGACAGAAGGAGATGATGGGATTTTGACTGAATTGTGACGTACAAAGATCTCCAAAACTCCTATCTTGCTCTTTCGGCTCCAACGCCACCTGAAAAACCAACCACCAATCTTTCTCTTTTGGTGGCGACGGGATTGCA
>NW_018175639.1:0-236 GCF_001263595.1 Phalaenopsis equestris
GGAATCGGGATCGAGGGAGTCGGGATCGGTAGAGAAAGACCGCGGAAGTGAGAGGCGAGTGGCTTCGTCCGTACAGCAGCAGAGGAAGGAGCAGAGGAGCGGGGATCAGATGTTCGAGCGAGGGTTTCGGGAGCTTCGATTGGTGGAGGAGGCGAACGAGCTCGAGAAGGGTGCGTGAGGCCGAGAGGGGGAGAAGGCGAACGGGAGAGCCGAATCCCCAAGGAGGAGCCCGAGCG
>NW_018175640.1:0-236 GCF_001263595.1 Phalaenopsis equestris
TGATTAAAAGGATGGTCAGGTGGAGCATACTACTGGAAAAATGCATTCTGAATAGCTACATAATCAACATTTATAATCAAGGAGACTGTATTCCCCCACATAAAGTTCACCATGATTTTGTAGGGCCCTTCTGAACGGTGTCCTTCATGAGACGGAGTAACATTCTATTTGGGAATGAAATCAATATTGTTGACTCTAGAGAATTTAGAGGATTTGTCGAGATTCTACTACAAATG
>NW_018175641.1:0-236 GCF_001263595.1 Phalaenopsis equestris
AGCATATTATAATCATTGCTTGCATCATCATTTCTTTAGATTTTTCTGAATAAATGGGTCATGTATTTACTTTTTTGCTTGAATTGTTTCTTCTTGTCACTTGTCCAGCTTTTTTGAATAATTTTGAGACTCAATAATTTGGAGAATCTTTTCACAAACTCTTGACTTTTAACTTTTCTCAAATTTCTTGTATCGTATCCCATTTTTTATACATAGCCTCATGTATTTTTCGAGTA
>NW_018175642.1:0-236 GCF_001263595.1 Phalaenopsis equestris
ATAACTTTTGTTCCCCTCCGCACTATCAAGGGATATATTTAGCAAATTCTCTCGCAGAACACCCAATTCTAGCTGGGTCCCCTCTCATTGAAGAGCTACCAGATGAGCAGATACTACAAACAGAGCCATCCAGTGGCAGAGATTGGGAAATGTACTTCGTTGGAGCTTCATCAGCCAAAAAGAACAAATAATCAAAGATAATTATACCAGGTAAAATAGGAATTGGTCTGATTTTC
>NW_018175643.1:0-236 GCF_001263595.1 Phalaenopsis equestris
TTTTTTTTGCTATATGGATGTTTATACTTAATTTTTAACTGTTTATATTTTGTTTCTTTAGTACTGATTATCGTTTGATTCTAGAAACTTTTTACTTAATTTTTTAAAATAATTATATAAAAAACATGATATTCTTATCCATCTTTGCTTTTATTCTAAACATGCATGCATAAAGATATAAACATGTTACTTTATATTTTCTTAGAGTAATTAGAATTTGCCTCAATGTCTCAAAA
>NW_018175644.1:0-236 GCF_001263595.1 Phalaenopsis equestris
AAAATAATTAATGTGTTTCATTAATTATTTGATTAGTTTCTTAATGTGACTAATGGCATGACATAATTAATAAATAAACATACTAGCTCTCATTATAATCTCACTCAGGATTTGGTTTCCTAGGCATCTCTCTCTGGCATTGGTAATTTTCCAGGTTCTTCTTCTGTCGTGCTTCGCTTTGAAGCTCTCGAATAGATAGAGAGAAGGAGAAGAGTGAGAAGAGAGAGAGAGAGAGA
>NW_018175645.1:0-236 GCF_001263595.1 Phalaenopsis equestris
CATTATCGAAAGCATCATCATCATCTAGATGGCTAAATCTATTTGGAATAAAAAAAGCCAAGACTTAGATACATACCACTCAATTCCAATGTATTTACATTCTTAACACCTAAACTTCAACTTTAATATTTGCAGCATCTTTCCTATGCATAAAAAGCCGTATTTTGCTTTTCAAAATTTAATAAAGTAATATACAAAGCAAACTTTAGGTGTTGATATGTAAATACATAAGAATT
>NW_018175646.1:0-236 GCF_001263595.1 Phalaenopsis equestris
GCAATCCTTGAATTATGACAGTAACTTGATCAAATCTGTAGACTCTTCCTCACAAAGTAGAGAAATTATGATGGTAGGTTGGACAACTCCTCAGTCCCAAGGTTAACTTCCTACAATTCATAAACTGTTGATTTAATTTCCTATTCAACCTCTGGTGGAGCATCTTCTATCAAAGAGTATTCAAAATCATCTTCCACATCAAGGAAATCCTCTTCTAACTCACTAGTAACAACCAT
>NW_018175647.1:0-236 GCF_001263595.1 Phalaenopsis equestris
AAAATACTAAAGTCGTTTCGTTCTATGTAAAATAAGTAAAGACTAACGTTTTATTGTTTAGTTTAAATAAAAATAATTAAAGTACATGACCAAGGGCGACAGAGATTTGATAGCAGATAGTAACAAATGATAGGTTGTGAGTGGAGGTCTTGAAATGTGAGAGATTGGAGTGTTAGGAACAAGTGAAGGGCGACAGTGGCAGCCAACAACGACATGAGGGCATCGTCTGTGGTTGT
>NW_018175648.1:0-236 GCF_001263595.1 Phalaenopsis equestris
CTCCTCTCTCATAGTGAGAGTGAGAGCAAACCTGTTTGCCTTCTCCTATCTCTTCTCTCTCTCATTCTCTTGCTGCTTCCCCCACCCACACTCATTTCCTCTCTCCCTCTTTGTCTTGGTCCATCATTTTCTTTTGATCTGTTTAACTTAATGATAAAGAGAGAGAATGAAGTGATAAAAAGAAGGAGAGAAGTCAAAAAGGGATAGGTGAGAGTGAGAGAGAGAGAGAGAGAGAG
>NW_018175649.1:0-236 GCF_001263595.1 Phalaenopsis equestris
GTTTCTTTTAAGTTTATTGTCAATTTCATATTTTAGGGTTTAAAAATTTTAGGTTCCTTTAGTCTTATTAGCGGATTAATTAATTTTATTTTTATATTTTTTTGTTTATTTTTGTATGGGGTGACATAATCAAGATCACATGGTTCGGTCTTCTCAAGTCATTGGGCTTTGTGTTTTGATTAGTCACAAGTGACTGAAGGGTATTTTGTTAGCAACCATGGGTTGCCTCCTCCAAA
>NW_018175650.1:0-236 GCF_001263595.1 Phalaenopsis equestris
AAATATTAACTTTAATGAGTTAATAACAAGATTTTAGAACTTAACAGCTTTAAACTTTACTTAATATAACCTATAGATTATTAAAAATATGTGATTTAGATATTGATTAGCAAACCTAAATTATCTTTAATCATGAGTCACTTCATTTTAACCATATTTAATGTGAGCTTTAGTTTTAACTAGAAAAGTTAACTTAGAGGGGGAACATTAAAAATATCAAGTATTAGTTTTATTGC
>NW_018175651.1:0-236 GCF_001263595.1 Phalaenopsis equestris
GCAGAAGCTAATACAGAAAAATTATATATCTATTTATTTTTTGCAGTTGTACAAAAGCTATTTATGATTTTTTAATCACTATTAGTGTGATTGGCGGGATAGAGGGGAAATGTAGACTCATGGGAACTTCCCAAAAGGGTTAATGGTTGATGGACACAGTGCATTCCAGACGTACAGATACGTCCGGAATTCAATAAATCAAGCCACGTGGATGTGACAGAAAAATGAAAAAAAAA
>NW_018175652.1:0-236 GCF_001263595.1 Phalaenopsis equestris
AAAAAAAAAAAAAAATACTCAGTTTGTTCAGCAGTTGAAATCGTCCAAGAAAACAACTCAATTCATCCAAGAGTGAAAGTTATCCGAAAAATTAGCTCAGTCAATCCAAGAGCTGAACTTGTTCATGAAAACAACTTAATTCATCTAGAAGTTGAATTCGTCCAAGAAAATAGTTCAATTCAACCAAGAAAATATTTCAGTTCATCCAGGAGCTAAATTCATCTGGAAAAATGGCT
>NW_018175653.1:0-236 GCF_001263595.1 Phalaenopsis equestris
ACCAAAAGCCCCAATTTGCCCTTAAAAGGCCCAATTACCCTAATTCACCCCCAATGTTCACTAATTTGGTCCCAATATTCCCCAATTTTAATTCTAAGCCCAAATTCATCATCTCTAAAGCTGATTGAAACTAAATCTAAGCCCAATAGAACCCAATTTCAAGCCCAATTTCAAAATCAATCACAAAATCCCCAATTTGAACCTAAGCCAAAATTTCATCAAATTGAACCCCCAAA
>NW_018175654.1:0-236 GCF_001263595.1 Phalaenopsis equestris
TCCTCGTAAGTTATCATACAAGTCTAGTTGAATATCAGTTCTAAGACAAACTTCACAATTCAACATTCTTTCCATACATGCAATGAACCCTTCTTTTACATCATTATCATTAGAAAAATTATCCTCAACTTGAAATTGAGAGTTTAAATAATAGCCAGCTGCAGGTAGTGGTTTATAGAGTTGGACTTTCCATCTTGCATTAATTTTCCTCCAAATAGGTCCATATTTCTTTTCAT
>NW_018175655.1:0-236 GCF_001263595.1 Phalaenopsis equestris
TATTTTAAGTTATTTCTGTTATGTTAAAATGCTGCACGTATCATGAAGATCTTGTCTTGCACTTTATTGTTTATGTTTTTATATTAATTTATTTAAATCTCAGTGCAGCTTATTTATATTTATTTTTATCATGCAATACTTCTTATTACGAGAAGATGATAGAATTATCCTTGGGTTGAGTTTATATGTAAATGGAATATAGGGTTTTTGAAGCTACAAAGAACTTTGTCAAATAG
>NW_018175656.1:0-236 GCF_001263595.1 Phalaenopsis equestris
GAAGCCTGAATGTCTAGATTGTCGCTAGAGCTAGAATGTTTGGATTACAACGCAAATATTTGTGAGTAAGCTAGAAGGAGAGGGTGTGGTCGAGACCATCAATGATATTGATGACAACTACCCCACAATAAGAGATAGAGTATAAATTTCACAAAATAATTTATCAATATAAGAGATTATGAGTTGTTTTGGTTGAAAAAAAGTATTTTGGAGCATATATATATATATATATATAT
>NW_018175657.1:0-236 GCF_001263595.1 Phalaenopsis equestris
AAAGCTTGAAAAAGTCATCGTGGGTAAACTCCCTCGAAGGAAAATTCTCATCTTGATTCTCAAAAATAAAATATATTGGAAATTCTCACTTAGGTGAACTGGTAAACTTGTTTTTTATTGATGTTGGCTAATTTATTTGCATTTTCGAATGTATCGAGTATCGGGATGCGGTTTTAAAAGATGGCCCTTGGATCGTCTCAGGCTCAATCGTTGGAATCGACAAGTGGACTCCTAAC
>NW_018175658.1:0-236 GCF_001263595.1 Phalaenopsis equestris
TCTTCAGCCTCCTGATTTAATTAATAAGGCCATAAAACATAAGCACAAAACAATGTAGGCGTGTACTTGGAAAAATTATTGCGTACGGATATTGCACGCAAATTTTGAGTGCGGTGTCCGAACATGACCGTCCAAAAATTAGAGTGGGTCTCATTTTAACAATAAAAAAACAAAAAGATGTATTTCAGTGGTCCAAATCGGACACCGCATACAAATTTACGTGCAGTGTCCGTACG
>NW_018175659.1:0-236 GCF_001263595.1 Phalaenopsis equestris
CTATCCAATTATCAAAAATCACTCTACGTGGAACATCGAAATGGTAGACAATGTTGGTTTTGAAAAATTAAAGGGTGTGCTGTGTTGTAACCTCTCGTAACAACACTACCTCTGCTCATTTGGAAAAGTAGTTCATAGCGGTGAGAATATATCTGTGTTCCTTAAAAGATGGAGGGTTTATCGAACCTATTATGTCCGTAACCCAACACTCGAACGACCACGAGGCAACAGTTGGG
>NW_018175660.1:0-236 GCF_001263595.1 Phalaenopsis equestris
ATTTTGTATTAAATTTTTTATATAACAAAAAAAAAAGAAAAATTCAACGAGTAATACGACAAAAAGAAAAACTATTCCATACGCCGTCTGATTTCAACTGTCGATCAGAGAGAAATGTATTTCGGTGGGCTCTTTAATACATTTTCCCCCTGATCTATGGTTGAGATCAGACGACATATGCATCTTGCATACGCCTTCAGTATGGAATAATTTTTTCCGACAAAACATCTCAAAGT
>NW_018175661.1:0-236 GCF_001263595.1 Phalaenopsis equestris
AAATTTATCCACCTTTACTAAAACATCTTCTATAAACCCCTTTGGATAAATGATTGAACTATTAGCTAGCTGAAGGGATACAACAGTAGGAGGCACTCCTCATAATCCTAACCTTCTAAAGATAGACATAAGGTTTATACTTGCTCCAAGATCACATAAGACTTTCCAAAAAAAATTTCTCCTATTGCACAAAGAATAGTAAAGCTTGCAGGATCCTTAAGTTTTTGAGGAAGCTT
>NW_018175662.1:0-236 GCF_001263595.1 Phalaenopsis equestris
CAAAGAGTAATCCACGAAAATCTCGGCCATATACACATTTCCAAAAACAAAAACAATAACATTTAAAATAAGAATTGCTCAATAGGAAAACGTGCCACAACACAGAGGAGCCACCACACAGATAAACCACCACACAAAGGAACCACCTTATATAGAAACCATAGCACATATAAACAACCACACATAGAAACTACATCACAAAAAAATCACTACACTCACAAACCATCGCACGAAAA
>NW_018175663.1:0-236 GCF_001263595.1 Phalaenopsis equestris
TTTAAATGGTTCATCTTGCAAATTTTATTAATTAGGGCTAACATTCGTGTGAAACAATCACAAAAATAGCCTAAATAATGTGAGGATTTAGGTCGTGACAAACGCTCACCTCAGAAACCTAAAACAAGTTAGGGCTTATATTATATAACAAGGCAATACAAAGACCTAAGAAAGTGAGGATTTATGTCGCACTAGGTAGAAGACCTCAAAATCCTATGGCTTGGTTGTTTAATTCT
>NW_018175664.1:0-236 GCF_001263595.1 Phalaenopsis equestris
ACCCATCTCATAAAAAGATCTTTCTTTCTCTAGCTCTAACTTATTATCTCTCTTTCTGTCTCATAGTCTATTTCTTTATCTCTCTTCCACTTTTTCTCACTTACTCCCTTTCTCGCTCCATATATCCCTCTCTTGCTCCCACAATCTCTCTCTTCCATCTCTTCATCTCACTTTCTCCTTTCAATATCTCTCTCCATATTACTCACTTTCTACTACTCTCCCTCTCTCTCTATAAG
>NW_018175665.1:0-236 GCF_001263595.1 Phalaenopsis equestris
AAGGTCCCAAAAAAGTACATGTATACCCAAAAAAAAAATTATAACATTGGCAATGCTCTACTCAAAAAGTCTCCAAACACTAGGAGATTCAAATATAAAATGGGAGCTTGAGAAGGACCCAATGTATCCTAACCTCTTACCTCAGGTTCTAGATAAGGAGCCAACTAATAAACGATTAAGTCTACTTCCATTACTCGAAACAATCAAGGTATCATCCATTAAGTTCCTGAGTTCTA
>NW_018175666.1:0-236 GCF_001263595.1 Phalaenopsis equestris
CCCTGTCGAGATCGATTGCCCACAACGTCATCAAGAATAGAACTACTGCAGATCGCATGGTGGTTTCTTAGGTATGTATGAAAAGTAATCGACGAATAAGGTGCATTTGATGAAAAATTTATTCAACTTTAAGATGGTGGAAGGTGTCTCTATTGCACAACGCCATAAAGATTTTAATACTATCACAAATCAATTTTTATTATTTAAATTGATTTTTACGATGAGATACGTGCGTT
>NW_018175667.1:0-236 GCF_001263595.1 Phalaenopsis equestris
TTAACCTAACCCGAGCTCAAGCTAAACCTAGTCTAACCTGCTTAGAATTCATGTCGGTCTCCTAACATCAGTGAGACTAATCTGAATTCTTTCCCTTAAGGTAACCCAATTTAAACCCAATCTTTGGTTAGTCAACTTCAAGATTGCATTACTTAGCCACCAAATCTAATGTAGGTAAGCTCAAATCTTAGAATTAATTATCCTAAACCAATAGAATTAGTTAACCTAAACCTTAG
>NW_018175668.1:0-236 GCF_001263595.1 Phalaenopsis equestris
AATTTTATATATCATAAATTAAGACATATTTGTATTGGAGGACAACTTGGAATCGAATTGAACAAAAAATTACAAAGATGCAATTTTGGCCTATGGCGCCGAACAGCGCCATCGGGAGCACCGACGGCATCCCGAACTGTTTCGCGCATCCCAAGTGTTTTCGGTGGACTTTAGCAGGATTTCACTCCTAAATAATCGTCCAGAGGTGTTTTTAAAGTCCTAAGAACTGCCTTGGA
>NW_018175669.1:0-236 GCF_001263595.1 Phalaenopsis equestris
TCTCAAATAAAAGTGCATACAGTACAAACAAATACAAACTTAACATCACAACGCATAACATCAAATCAAATATCAGTCCAAATCAATTTCCATCTCATCATCATCATCTCCTTCTTCTTCTGCTTCTCTTGCCTCTTCATCTTCATCATGAATAGGAACATGGGGAGTAAAACTGGAGCAAGCAAGAGAGTCTACATTAGATTCACCCATAAAGTGTCTAACCATAGCATTTTGAA
>NW_018175670.1:0-236 GCF_001263595.1 Phalaenopsis equestris
TAAAGGGGAATGATGCTTTCTTAAATTTGAACTTTAGGTCAAAATTAAAACTTTGTTTAGTTTTCGTAATTTTACTTTCGAAATTTAGTTCTTAGTTTTTTAACTTAGCTTTCAACTGAATTTTATATAGTGTTTACCTTAGTAGTTAATATTTAAGCTTTGCACTTTACTTTAGTTTTTGTATTTTTAATGATAAAATATTTTCAAAAACTTATTTAAAAGATTTTCCAACTTCC
>NW_018175671.1:0-236 GCF_001263595.1 Phalaenopsis equestris
TTAAAAAGAGGGGCTTGACGCCTCTCATGAGGAGTTTAAAGAGAGATCTTGGAGAGAATTTAGTGTTAGTTTAGAGAGGAGATGAAGATGTAGACTTCCACCATGTCTGGAGAGATTAGTGAGGGATTTTTAGAAATATATGTAAGAGAATTGTATGAGCATTGCACGAATCAACGAGAAACTTTGTCGGAGGGATTTTTTTCTTTTTTTCAGAGGAAAAAAATTAAGTATTGTGT
>NW_018175672.1:0-236 GCF_001263595.1 Phalaenopsis equestris
ATTTTTACGAGCCAATTTCGAGCTGAACACTAGCCAAACACGAGCACGAATATTTAAATTGAGGCGAACAGTAACACACTATTCACAAGCCAATTTCAAACACGAGCTATTTCGAACAAGCTGAACACGAGCTCGCTCAGCTCGGCTCGTTTACAGACCTATAATTAATATCTTATTTATTTTAATAAAACAACACTAACAGCCAGCCACGATTTTTCAGGCGACCGAGTTTTTTT
>NW_018175673.1:0-236 GCF_001263595.1 Phalaenopsis equestris
ATAATTAAGTTATTTTTTTCAATAAATAGATTAATATTTTGATCCCAATTTATTTCTAATTATCCTCTATTATAATTAATGAAATCAAAATCTTAACTCTGCGAAGGTTTTTTTTCAACTTAAATAATATTTATTTATATCTAATTATGATAGTTACTAATAAGCATATCTTTTACATTACTAAATGATACTAATATCAAAATAATTATAAACATTAAATCAATATATAGAGCTCG
>NW_018175674.1:0-236 GCF_001263595.1 Phalaenopsis equestris
TATATATATTGTTTGTAACATAGAGAAATGGATATTAGTTTAGCTATGTTAAGTCCTCAACATCTCACAAAAAATATGATGTTCATAAAATGATAAAATTTTGAGGGGATATTTATAAGCTTATATAGGGTTTATATAAAGTAGCCTATTCAAAATGTTAATGTTGATGCCCACAAACAGGAAGAATTATTCCATTAGTAGTACGCATGTTAAGCTACGTGCGTATCCAATATATT
>NW_018175675.1:0-236 GCF_001263595.1 Phalaenopsis equestris
TTTCAATTCCCAACTCGAGCCATGCCACCATGGAGGGATACATCAAGCTCTTCTCTGGAAAAGATCCAACGTGAAATTCGTTACTTGCAGCAAAGACTAGCCGAGTTAGATGATGGGAACCAAAAAGAGATTACTTTCAACCGTGATCGAGAGAGTCTTAGGATAGACAGAGACGAGAATCTTAATCCGTTCCACAAGGAAGATCACAATGATGAAGAATATCGACCGTGTCGTTT
>NW_018175676.1:0-236 GCF_001263595.1 Phalaenopsis equestris
TTCATATGTCGCTAGTTTGGCAACATATTCCAGGAAAGCAGGAAAAGCGGTTGGATTTCACATATACATGTCAGGTCCTAAATGTATACACGAATGTAAAATTCAGATTTAAGGTACGGGACACGAGCTGCCGCTCCTGACTCCCGTCACGTGGATAAATGAGTCATCCACCTCAAAACTCGTGCTCATGTCTTATTTCTTATATAAACTCGGCATAAGAACTTTATCAAATATAT
>NW_018175677.1:0-236 GCF_001263595.1 Phalaenopsis equestris
ATATGTATTTAAATCTCTTAAATTTTAAATAGAAACATAAAGTTTTTTTTTCTAGTCATAAAAATATTTGTTGAAAAATTTTATTTCATCTGTCTTATACGTGTCATCTTTTTTTAAATATTATTTAAACCAAATATTTCTATGTCCAGGCTAACGCATGTTAGAACCATGTCCATGTTTGATACATGTCTGGCACTACACGACTCCTTAATTAGAAGTATTGTGCATCATAGTTG
>NW_018175678.1:0-236 GCF_001263595.1 Phalaenopsis equestris
AGAGAGCCAGCTTCTTCACTACTTCCTCTAATTGCATTCTGAGCTCCGATAAGGTTGGGGGAAGGGAAGAAGAAGGAAGCTCTGTTCAATCTTCAATGGCGATGTTATAATTGATTAATTGCAAATCTAACCCTTTAATTCTGAGGTTTGATTTGAATTTTTGGGGGTGGTTGCGAGTATGGAGGGAAGTTTGTGGTAAGGGGGGAATGAGTAAATTACCATTTTAAGGAAAATAT
>NW_018175679.1:0-236 GCF_001263595.1 Phalaenopsis equestris
AAGACAATTTCAAATGCGGGGAAGCAACAACACAAGCATTTAAACATTTGAAGAGGGGTATGAAGAGCATACCAATATTAGCACTTCCAGATTTCAGTAAACAATTTATGGTAGAAACAGATGCGTCAGGGTACAAATTGAGAGCAGTGCTAGTGCAGGATCAGCGGCCAATTGCCTACTTTAGCCAGATTCTTACGGTAAGAGCTAGGCTAAATTTAGTTTATGAACGAGAATTG
>NW_018175680.1:0-236 GCF_001263595.1 Phalaenopsis equestris
TTTTAAATAATAGAATTAACATTTCAATGACAAACTATACTTTATTAGTTTGCATAAATGCATAACAAATTAAGAAGTGAAGGCTGGGAAGGTTTAGTTAAACTTTTATTCATTTTCTAATCTGCCAAAAATTATATTCATCATTAGTAATTTTTATCCTAATTAGTCTACTCTAAGAAAATATGCAACATTTTCCTAAATCGTGTGCCATGAAATTTTGATTGGTACAAGCTACA
>NW_018175681.1:0-236 GCF_001263595.1 Phalaenopsis equestris
GAACGAGGGAGAACTTACAGGGAGAACGAGGGAGAATAACCAGAGCACAGACGAGATCAGGAGAGGAGAAGGGCAGACGAGATCGGGGACGGGACCGAGGGGCTTAAGTTAATTAAGCTCGAACAGAACGCGGACCGTGGGTTCTATCCCGCGGCTGCGATTAGTAAATGATACTCATTGCGCGATTCAAGACCACCCAGCCAACGCGCGAAACAAACGGACACAAATAAGCTGCC
>NW_018175682.1:0-236 GCF_001263595.1 Phalaenopsis equestris
TTGGTTCTCGCTATGCTTTTCATTTTTATCAAATTCTTCAATGGTTTGATCATGGAATGCGTGAATACATCGATTCAGTAGTTTAAAAATATAACTTTGGGTGCTAGATTTTGTAAATAATATTATTTCGGATGCTATGTGTCTAATTATCATTCTGTTTAACACTAACTTAAATTAATATTGATTTCTCCCTTTCATAATAAACAAATGTGAGCCGACTCCAAGCCGGCGTTCAC
>NW_018175683.1:0-236 GCF_001263595.1 Phalaenopsis equestris
TATGTCAGAGGGGGTCCGAACCCTCTCGATCTAAGAGTCTTAGATGACATAGGGGATCCGAACCCTCTCGATTTAAGGGGTCTTAAATAATGGATGCCAACAAACAGGCAGGGGTACGCGACACATATATATAGAGAGAGTGCATGTGTGTGAGAGAGAGAGAGACGTGCACGTGCACATTAAATAAAAATATTTTAAAAGAAAAAAAACAAATTTTAATTTTATCCTCAATAATA
>NW_018175684.1:0-236 GCF_001263595.1 Phalaenopsis equestris
GTTTTGAGATTTTTTTATCTTTTGTTGGAAGTAAATCAGATGTTGAGATATTTAGACGAATAAAAAATACCCACTTAGGAGCAACTTGGTTAGATTGTAAAATGACTGTAAACAGTACAAAATGTTGGGTTTTGCCTTTAAGGTTAGTTTTATATTGAATTCATTTTACTTCAAATCAAACAAAAAAATAATCTTTTGCACTTGTAATTAACATTTAAAATATATTCTATTTACTT
>NW_018175685.1:0-236 GCF_001263595.1 Phalaenopsis equestris
TTATTAAAATTGATTCCAAAACTTTAATAATATTTCACAAAAAGGGGGCGATTTACATGCATACCACCAAAAATATTGCAATCTATTTATCTAATCCCCTTGAAATGCTAGCTACATACCAAGCACCTCAACTTGACTAATAAAACAAAAATACCACATTGCATCATTCGTTAAAAGCGATAACATTCGATTTTTTCTCTCTCTCTTCCTCTTCCTCAATCTAGTCCTACCCAATG
>NW_018175686.1:0-236 GCF_001263595.1 Phalaenopsis equestris
GTTTCAAGCAAAACCTGGAGATGGGAGGAGAGAGCTCAGATAGGAAAGATAGATTTTATTTTAATTTTATTTAAATTAATTTCAACTAATTTGATTATATAATATGTAAAAATTAATATATATAATAATTATGTAATTAATCTATTTATAACTATATTAAATTGACATATAATTATAAAATTCCAATTTATTATAAATAAATTTAATAAGTAATTAATTAATTAATAATTAACAAG
>NW_018175687.1:0-236 GCF_001263595.1 Phalaenopsis equestris
AGTGGATGTTTGCCAGTAAATTGGAAAAGACTCACAGGTGCCTCGGAGGACGTTGCAGTCGCCAGTGGGATCTAGGTGCTGCTAAGATTATAGACAAAGAATCAGAAGCTTCGATGAATAAAGTTGAACTCCTCCAACCTAGGGAGACTGACACGGGGCTTGGAGAGGTGAGACGTGGGAGTGGGAAGACTAGTCGAACCGGCTTGTTGAATGGCCATTTAAACTTTCCAAGTAGA
>NW_018175688.1:0-236 GCF_001263595.1 Phalaenopsis equestris
CGCTATGAAGACAATCGATCGCCCAAAGACCATAGTGAAGCAGACAGACTGTACAACCAAAGGAGTCAAGCCTGATATCTTGACCAGCGGCTGACCTGATATAGTGAGCGCCTCCTGCCTCATCATGAGGCGCCCAAGAAAATCCCATTGACAGCATCAATGGTCGAGATTGCAGAAACCATTCAGAATAAGGAGTAGTTCAAGAGAGCTCCCCCAATAAAGATCGGAGCTTATAT
>NW_018175689.1:0-236 GCF_001263595.1 Phalaenopsis equestris
TGTTGTTTTTCCCTTTCAAGTGTGTTGGTTGTAACCGTCCATTGGTTTTTTCAGTAATAATATATTTGTTTGTTGTTGTTTGGGTTAACTCCAGTATTACTTAACATTAAAGCTAACATAATCCTAGTTTTATCCTAGAGTTACGTAAACAGCCCTTCCTACTTAACTCAAAAATTTTACTTCACACTCTACTTCACACCCTACTTCACACCTATACAACCTATCCCACCTACCCC
>NW_018175690.1:0-236 GCF_001263595.1 Phalaenopsis equestris
TAGGTGGGGACTTTAATATGATCATCAAGTCTATGGAAAGAAAAGGGGATGGTCAAGTTGAGCCTGTATTTATCAATAGGATTTCTAACTCTGTTTCAAATGCAGGTCTCTATGATTTGGGATATTCTGGTTCTCCTTATAAGTGGAGGAGGGGATTTCTTTATCATAGATCGGATCATTTTTTGGCTAATTCAGCTTTTTAAAGTCATTTTCCTATTGTGAAGGTTCAACATTTG
>NW_018175691.1:0-236 GCF_001263595.1 Phalaenopsis equestris
AATCTCCTAGCCCTTGACTTTCTCTCTTTCTCTCTTTCGCCCCTCTTACACGCCACACCAAAAAGACTCTCCTCCAGCCCTAGACTTTCCTCTCTATTATTAAAGGTTGCATCCCTTCAAAAAGAATTCAAAAATTCCTCCTAAATTCTAAGCAAAAGTTAACCCTTTCGAATTCAAAACACGCTTCCATTGATCCAAGAGACATCTCATCATAAAAGAACCATCCAAAGTGTCTA
>NW_018175692.1:0-236 GCF_001263595.1 Phalaenopsis equestris
ATAATATTCTCAAGCACAATAACACATGAATATCACAATAATAACACATGAATAATGTGAAATAATATTGTGGGAATATTCCTCTGTGCTATTTTTTTTTTGTCACCTCCACGCGACGTCATTTCGTTGGATTCCGAATGTATGTCTACGTCAGGAGTCCAGATGTAATATTTGTTCTCGAAAATGGGTGCGTTTTACGCGTGTGGGAAAATTGGGATTTGGGGATTGTATAATTA
>NW_018175693.1:0-236 GCF_001263595.1 Phalaenopsis equestris
AAAAAAAAATTTTTTTTTTTTTGTAAAATAGGCATTTAAACATATTCATAAGTCAAATATATTATATTTAGAAAATATTAAATAATTTTCAAGTTATAATATCTAATTAAATGATTATAATATTAATAATACATGATTGTATAATAATTTTAAATTATATTCTTTAATACTTTGTTTACTAGCATATTCTTATCCATTTTAGATTAAAAATTAAAAGAAAAGTACAATCGCCAAAA
>NW_018175694.1:0-236 GCF_001263595.1 Phalaenopsis equestris
TTAGGGCGAGTATGATCCGTTAAATCTACCCTCCCATTGGATCTAGTAAATCAAGATTTAAGCTGAATTGAAGGTAAATTTTGGAAACTTCAATCCAAAAATTCTTTCATCCACGATGCTCACGCATTTAGTATTTGACTGGATTTTATAAACTCGGTGATTAATACCATTAAAACGTGCTACCAAATCGCCCCTAACAGGGAGTTTATGGAAGTGTAAATGAGGAGAGCGTATGG
>NW_018175695.1:0-236 GCF_001263595.1 Phalaenopsis equestris
AATGAGGGGAAAATGAAGCAAAATTGAAGATTTTTTTGGCACCATTGTGCCATAGACGAGCGAGATAGGTTCTATAGTGCCCCAAACTGGTGTTGTAATGCTAGTAACTATTTTTTCTAGATGATCCTTTGATTTTAGCCTAATTTTGGAAGTGAGTTTCAAGTCACCTTTGCTTATTTTCTATTTTTTATTTAGTGTGAAGAATTTGGCAGAATTTTGAGACCTTTTAGAGCCTA
>NW_018175696.1:0-236 GCF_001263595.1 Phalaenopsis equestris
AAATTTAAATGAAATGTGTGGTAACAATGTAAATTTCCCTAAAATGCAAATTACATATAATATATTCATGCTTATTAAAATTTAGAGTAAAATACCAAAAAGTTGGTTATAACTTATAAGTGTCAAAATAATCTCCATAACATTTAAATTGGGCTGAAACACTCCTCTATCTCATAGAAGACTATTAGGGCTCAATTTTAAAATAGTAAGCGACTATTTTGAATATTATCTTAAAA
>NW_018175697.1:0-236 GCF_001263595.1 Phalaenopsis equestris
AGTCCACCATGAGTGTTGTAGATGGTGGTTGTGGCACCAACTTGTCGTATAGGCCCATTGCAAAAAACCTCCAACTTAGTGTCAAACTTTTGTCGATGCAATTAATGGCTTTGGATTTGTAGCTGACTAGCTATAAACATGGACGCTAATAATTTGCAGAGAGTTGCGTCGCTCTTTGCGTCAGGTTTGTGCCATGTTTGACATCGTAACATGTTCACTTGATAGCATTAGATCAA
>NW_018175698.1:0-236 GCF_001263595.1 Phalaenopsis equestris
ATTTCTATGCCAGGAAGTACATATCTCACAACATTGAATAATTATATGAATTTTACAAACATAAAATAAAAATTTATGTATTGACTCCAGTTTATCTTGCTTGAGAATAGTTGGATTCATTAAAAAGCTATGAAAATTTTTAGCTATGATTTAGAGATGAATGAACACAGCTCAATGCTATATATTTAAAGTAGGAAATGGTTACTTGGCTGTAAAAGCTCGGCAAAATTTTTGGG
>NW_018175699.1:0-236 GCF_001263595.1 Phalaenopsis equestris
CTTGGAGTGGCAGATGAAACTTCAATCTGACCACTCGGATAGTTATCAAGATGCTCAGGTAGCAATGTATAACAAGAACAGATGGATTGATGAAAAGGAGGCCATGGAATTTCCTCATGCCCTTGTCTTCTGCTCATTTGATTGCAGATATTTGGCATGTGAGAAGGGTGACGAGAATAAGATCAACAAAGATTGATCTGTAGAATAGGATTCTTATGTTTGTGCTTCGTGTTTGC
>NW_018175700.1:0-236 GCF_001263595.1 Phalaenopsis equestris
TTAGGGCATTAATTTCATTCTCCTCTGAAGTCATATTCGTATCAACACATCCAAAATTTTTTTTGAGGTGATGAGTTTTTTTTTAATATTGAACAATTCTGAACAACAACAAACTATTTCTTTTCATTTATTATGGTGAGAAGGATGAGATATAATAACATTGATCCTGCTAATATCCCATTTAAATAAAAAATAGTAATACAATAGTAGCTAAGAGGCATTTTATTCGTTGTCAG
>NW_018175701.1:0-236 GCF_001263595.1 Phalaenopsis equestris
TCATGGATGGATCGTCGGGATATAACCAAATCAAGATGGCTCCTAAAGATGCATCACTTACAGCCTTAAGAATACCTATTTGATTCTTCTACTACACAATGATGCTGTTTGGGTTGAACAACGCTGGAGTGACATATCAATGTGGAATGATAAAGATTTTTCATGATCTCATTTACAACCAAGTGGAATGTTACGTGGACAATCTGGTCATCAAAAGCAAACAAAAAATAGACCAT
>NW_018175702.1:0-236 GCF_001263595.1 Phalaenopsis equestris
CACTTTGAACGTCCTCAGGCGGACCAATTTGTCATAGTTTGTACCATTCTTGCTTAGTAAAGTTCCAAATTAAGTTGTTCTTCTAGTCACTTTCCCCTGAGACTTTCCAGTTCTTCAAGTCAGAGCTTTGTATATTCTTCGGTTGTGATTTGGTTGGCGATAGTGTCTACGAAAGACATTGTTTGAATTTCCAGTTGTAGTACGGCCTCGGACCCATACACAAGTGCGTAGGGTGT
>NW_018175703.1:0-236 GCF_001263595.1 Phalaenopsis equestris
GTGTTGGGTAACCATTTGGTGGAGTCGATTGTGGTCTTCCCATCGAGTTATAAGGAATGTTGTGATGGTACATTTGACTGCACCTTTGTTAAAAGAGCGGGTATGAAGGGTGGGAAAACAACTCTTTTTTTCTCTGGTTTAGAAATTTCAATTTTGGTTGAGAAATGCAAGTTCTCTCTAATTAAAAAATTTCAATTGACACACCCCTCAATGGAAGTTATCAGAAAGAGTTTTGA
>NW_018175704.1:0-236 GCF_001263595.1 Phalaenopsis equestris
TGCGGCTTTTCCTCCAATTCAGAAAAAAGTACAAAATCCCCTTAGGGTTACAATACAACATAAATATATAACCCTGGTATACAATATGTAATTACAAAATTACCCCTGTACTGTACCGTTGCCCCTGCACCCTCAGCCCACATAACAAAACTCCCTTCAATTGGACATATGCTTTCGCTCCACTCCACTTGCTCCGCCATGCTGGCTCGCTCTGTTCCGCTCCAACATCTGTCCCT
>NW_018175705.1:0-236 GCF_001263595.1 Phalaenopsis equestris
CTTTGGGGCCTAGAAGTTGGTGTCAAAGCGTCGACCTCTCAGGTTTTTGAGTTGGTTCTGATGCCTAGGTGCTAATAAGCTGATGCCACGGCGCTTGGTTGGAGCACCTTGGAGCCCAGAGTCTGGCGCTTAGGCACTAGACTTGCTGGTTCCAATATGCTTTATTCATCTCTTTTTGGGTCCTTTTCAACTCAGCTTCGCTCCATGTATCCTACGTGTTACATCTGCAAGAAAAA
>NW_018175706.1:0-236 GCF_001263595.1 Phalaenopsis equestris
TATATATATATATATATATATATGTCTCATTTTTAGAAAAACTAGTATTTTTTAATTTTGAAAAAGGAAGCATTTTAATTTTTGAAAAATATGAGACTGAGCTGATCTCATATAGATAATAATCTAAATGATCGAGCACAATATCTCAAGCAATGTACCTACCTCGAAGGATAGATACACTATTTACTTTTGAAGGCTCGATTAAACAAACTAAAGAGTTATGACATCCGTCTATT
>NW_018175707.1:0-236 GCF_001263595.1 Phalaenopsis equestris
ACACACACACACACACACACACACGATGGGGTTAACTATGTTATGGTTTTTGTTGGTTGTGACTCTATGGTGAATCAGGTGGCCTTCAATATCTATGCACCAGAATGAGAGTGAAGCTGATGTTCATCACCTCTTTCTTCTTGAATGAGAAGGGATGGGGAACTCATCACAGCTATTCATCGCCTCGTAGATCCCCAGCCCTCACTTAATATCTACACAAAAACGTTGACGTCACT
>NW_018175708.1:0-236 GCF_001263595.1 Phalaenopsis equestris
GGTCACCAGGGGTATTTTGGTAATTTTGTCAAAATGAGGGGTATTTTGGTAATTTTAAAAATCTTGGCATATTTTGGGCAAATTTGGTGGTTTCAAATGGTTTTAATGATTTTTGGACAAAAAGTGGATATTTTGGGTAAATTTGGAAATTTGGTCAATTTTTGGGTTTCATGGATAGTTTTGTAATTTGGGTAGGTTTAGTAGGATTGAGGTAGAAGGCTAAATTGGGTTTTTTT
>NW_018175709.1:0-236 GCF_001263595.1 Phalaenopsis equestris
AGTGACGATGGGCGAGCAGCAAGGGCCGAAAGGTGGGTGACACAATGGAGGATGGTGCAGAGATGTGATGGTAGCATGAGACCAGAGGTGGCAGCGTGTGGCGGCATGTGGCAACATGCAACAACATGTGGTGGTAGGCTACGATGCACGACAATAAGTGACAGTGCGTGACGGTGCACGACAGGGGATGACTACGTGTGACAGTAGGTGATGGCATTCATGTGTTTGTAGTGGTC
>NW_018175710.1:0-236 GCF_001263595.1 Phalaenopsis equestris
CTTCATAGATAACAAATTAGTTTGAAATCTCTCTTTGATAAAGGAATAAGTGTTAGCATACCCGTCATAAATTTTACGACGATCATATTGTGAGTCCAAACAAGCAATATGTGACAAGCGTCCATTGAAATTACATCACATACAACCTGCTCACAAAGTTTCCAACCAATCGAAAATGACACCATGCATTGTCAATTGACTTTAATTTCAGCCCCCTTCTTGAGCCAAGTGAGTTA
>NW_018175711.1:0-236 GCF_001263595.1 Phalaenopsis equestris
TTTTTTTGTTGAATTGTGTTTATTGAATAGTATCTAATGATGTGAAATTATTGTGTTGGACAGATCATATTGCTTTGAATATTTTGTATATGAAGGACTGCGGGTTTGGGATCTTGGACTAGTCCTTCGATGAAGAAAAGTCAAATTTGTGAGATTTACTATGTCAGCACGAGGGTGGACTACATGCTGAGGATTACAATTATAGATAACACATAAATGCTTAAAAGTAGACTTTA
>NW_018175712.1:0-236 GCF_001263595.1 Phalaenopsis equestris
GAACCACACCAGTCATGGCGGCGGTCGTCAGCCATGATACCTCGCTCTCTAAAAGCTTTTTTGAACGTGTTTGAACGCTCATGGAAGAAGAGAACGTCAAAAAGATTGATGACTAAAACATGCGCTGTCTGCATATAAATGCTTTTTGGAAAAAAAAATTGAGCTAGCGTATCTAGATTCATTCTTTTTTTTAATGATCTCAAGAAATTAGAATCTCTTTTATATATATATATATA
>NW_018175713.1:0-236 GCF_001263595.1 Phalaenopsis equestris
GGGGTGGTTTACTTAGGTAAATAGTACATTTTACTATCATTTGAAAATTTTAAAAATCGTGCACAAGCACTTAAGCGCCACATCTCACGCTTAAGCGTGAGCAAACCGAGAGACAGGCGCCTAAGCGCCACTTACTTGTGCTTAAGTGTTGGTTCACAAAAACCGATTCACGAACAATTAAATGTGAATCTTTGAGCCAGTAATCACCATTTTTAATGCCACTGTCACCTTCTTCC
>NW_018175714.1:0-236 GCF_001263595.1 Phalaenopsis equestris
GCTGGTAAGAAGAGATTATTACAACTAAATGAATTTCAAGAATTAAGAAATGTAGTAGAACACTGTAAATGGGATGTCCAACCTCCAGAAGGAACAAAATGACTATAAAAGAACAGGAACAATAATGGAAAGCCTACTAGAAGAGCAAAGGAGGTGTTAGCCTCCATGGCTAGGTGCAAAACCATAGCAGAGCTAATTCTACCACTAACATGATTTTTGATTGATACATACATAAA
>NW_018175715.1:0-236 GCF_001263595.1 Phalaenopsis equestris
TTTTCGGTTAACATACAAAATATTGCATATCAAAATAGATGTCATTAATTTCTTAGTTTGTCTAATCGAACCTCACTATCAAGTAATATGTCTATTCTTTGAGATAGGTACATCACTTGTAGTGTTGCGCTCGTTTATTCAAGTTATTGCATATATTAGATCAGTTCGGTCTCGTACTCTCAAAATTAAAATATTACTTTTCACAAAAAAAAAAGTACTTTTCCAAAATTATATAT
>NW_018175716.1:0-236 GCF_001263595.1 Phalaenopsis equestris
AAGACAATTTTTGTCAATCATCCATTAAGATTAGACCACAATGAATAAGGAGGTAAGAGAGGAAAGTTAACTAATTTATTTATATGATATATTGAACAAATGGAAGGTTCCTCAAGATTGTGAAAATCAATCTCGAAGAATTAAATGTTCATTATTCAATAATTCAATGGGAGTTGAATCGAAAAATATAATAAATATTCCAATTATTTTAATATAATTTAAATAATAGAATAATA
>NW_018175717.1:0-236 GCF_001263595.1 Phalaenopsis equestris
TCCACCGAAATTTAATTAGCTTTCTAATTAAGAATATCACCTACCGATTACTTACTTTCTCACCTACCGCTCACCCACCACATCCAATCTACTGCTCACCTACATCCCACCTATCGCTCTCATGATTTATATAAATATTCTCTTTTGGCTTAAAAAAAAAAACAAACCAAGAAAGGTCAAGCCAAGTCCTCTTGAAAACTAATAAAAAGAGAGGAAGAGAGAGAGAGAGAGAGAGG
>NW_018175718.1:0-236 GCF_001263595.1 Phalaenopsis equestris
GGCCTCTAGCAATTAGTAGGTGGGGCTACTATGAAGAAACTCAAAAGAATCCCTATAGAACTGTTGGTCTTAGGATTGGCTGTACGCGTTGACCTGGCATCGTCGCACTCCACACCATCTTATTTAATTGAGCTCGAGTCGAGTTTTTAACGTGATTCGGGTCGCGACGTGTTTTTATCCCGATCGTCAACGAGGTTGCCTAAACAACTTCGACTGACGAAACGGACTGCGCCAAC
>NW_018175719.1:0-236 GCF_001263595.1 Phalaenopsis equestris
TGGTGAGTGGAATGGAGAATATCACCACTGATCAAAAATAGTGCTAAAGGCTCTTTTTATATTAAAATGTCTATTCTTAATGTTGTGTAATTCTGTATAGTGTGCCTATAGTATTCGTTTAAAGACTTAGTGTGGTTTGTATTGTATGTTTTGAATGAACATCTAAGTGATTTCTTGTTGTTTGTTTGTGTTGTATTGACTTTATTATTAATATAAGAAAACATTCTATTGTGTTG
>NW_018175720.1:0-236 GCF_001263595.1 Phalaenopsis equestris
TTGCATAAAATATAAATGTGTACCTTGGCCTCTGCTACTGCTGCATGATTAGTATTTTAAAATAAAATATATTTACGGGGAATTTAAATAAATTGCAGGAGAGAAAATGAAAGCATCTGGTACAAGAAAAAGTCAGAAAAACTAGTCATAAGGAGACACAAGTAAAAGAAAAGTCGTAGTGACATAAGAAAGACCAGAACCAGGTGTAAGACATGGGTAAAGGTGGGGGCTCAGAG
>NW_018175721.1:0-236 GCF_001263595.1 Phalaenopsis equestris
CCTTGATGATTTTCAGAGCTTTACATATATGGATGAAGTCCAAACAAAAGAGTGTGTGTGAGAGTGTTGGGGAGTATGTGTGTGTGTGTGTGAAGTTATTTTAGAGTAGGTTAGACCCCCATTAGAGTGGGCGGCTACCATAAGAGATTTATGAGTTTTGTAAGAGTTTATTGGAGTCAAGGAAGTCAGGGAACTTCAAAAGATTGCTTGGGGAAGAGTTTGAGATAAGTATTTGT
>NW_018175722.1:0-236 GCF_001263595.1 Phalaenopsis equestris
AGCAGATTATTTTTAATCAACTTATTAGCAGATTAATCAATAAGCCAGAACTGTCCCAAACTGACCCTAATTAGTATCATGAAGCCATTGTTGATAAAAAATATATTTCGCTTTGAAAATTTAGGAATAAGAATTTTTTATATTATATTAAAATTTTATTTGTTATGTATATATGAAATTATGAAATTTTATATGTTTGATATAAAATTATATAAGATTTGCTATATATATATATA
>NW_018175723.1:0-236 GCF_001263595.1 Phalaenopsis equestris
CATGTACTTGCTTTGTGATGATGTTGCATGTATGTGGTATATAATCATGCATTCTATTTTATCAAATAATGTGAGTCTATAACGTAATATTACCTATGTAATTGAAAGAATTTGTAATTATTGTACATTTTGATGTTAATATGACATTGTTAGTGTTATGTTGTTTGAAAGCATCTCTTCGTTGGTGCTTGCTACATTATATATTCCTTATCAAGGTCTATCTGTTTACTTAGTTG
>NW_018175724.1:0-236 GCF_001263595.1 Phalaenopsis equestris
CAAGGTATTTATGATATAGTTGGTTTTGAAAATTTTCCAGCATAAAGTTCTATCTTTTAACAAAATGGGATTGAAAAAAATCGTAATTTGAATCAAAACAACAATAGATTTATCAGGCGGAATTGAAGCAAAATAGTCTAAAACAAAGAAGTGAGAATCACCTTGGCATACTTCAATATGCACCTAAGAATCCTGATAAAACCCAATTAATTCATTGTTTTAGCAAATTCAGACAT
>NW_018175725.1:0-236 GCF_001263595.1 Phalaenopsis equestris
TTAATTTCCTCAAAAGCCTATTCATAGAGCTCTCCTCAAAAGAATGTGGCATTCTTTTGAAGTAAAGTCAAAAAGGGCTGACACCTTCCTGATAGATTAGGTATAAAGCATCTTAAGTATGTCAATTTACCTTAAAAATATCATAGTTGCTTTAAGGAATTGGAGGTAGCATTTCTAAGATAGCTTTAGTCTTCTTTAGGACAATCTTGATTCCCCGATGATGGACAACTAATCCT
>NW_018175726.1:0-236 GCF_001263595.1 Phalaenopsis equestris
TTTTTTAGTAATGTACACTCTAGATTCAAATTCTAAATCATCCAGAGCCCTAATTTTAGAAATTTTATATCAAATTGTTTGTCTTGACAAGTCAAACTCGATGATGTCAAAGTTGGGTCAATCCATGTCCAATTAAGCCCATTTCAAGTCATTAAAGCATATTTCAAGCCTTTAGATCATTAGTTGAATGGTTAAACGAACTCTAAATCGGGCATACTTATAATCAAATTAAGCCT
>NW_018175727.1:0-236 GCF_001263595.1 Phalaenopsis equestris
TTTTTTTTTTGGTATCATATGCTTTGACAAGTTAACTTTCTTAATAGAAAAAACAATAGAGTAAAAATTGGAGATTTTTTCTTATTTTTGTCGCTTAGCTCTTTTTTTTCAACAAAAGTGAAGTACAAAAAGAGGCAAGAAGAACCTATCAATACACCCATACAACTCGCACAAGAAAAGTAAACCTAAAGTTTATTCTCCCTAATCAAAAAACAAAAAACAACTCACACTCTAAC
>NW_018175728.1:0-236 GCF_001263595.1 Phalaenopsis equestris
GCTGCCTCTTTGACGGTTATACATATATAGAATGATGTAGATATGCTATTTATATAGTAAAATTCATTTGAATAACACCAAATATTTATATTGATTTATTAAAAGTTTACTGACATGTTTATTATTTTTTTTCCTTTATATTACTGTATTTTAAGTGTATGAGTATTCACAAGCTTTGTTTAAGTTTACTGTTATTTTAACTTAACATTTTAGGTTTAATTAAGTAATTAAAAGAT
>NW_018175729.1:0-236 GCF_001263595.1 Phalaenopsis equestris
AAACTCTTTTTTGCTCAACTTAAAGTTCCACATATCGGTCCTAATCTCTAACACTTAGTAGGTGCGACCAATATGGGGGAGCTTAAGGAGAGTTCTCATAGGATTGCTTGGCATTAGGTTTGGCCCTCTATTGGTGTGGTCTTGATTGCTTTGACACGCACACTTGCACATTATACTCCCACTCACTACCTTAAGCCCAAGTGTCAGCACTATTTTTGGTTGGATGGGTTGCCCGT
>NW_018175730.1:0-236 GCF_001263595.1 Phalaenopsis equestris
CTTCTTCCTTCTCCTATGCGGCTTCCTTTTACTCTTCCTCGCTCATTATGCTTGATTCATTCGAATGAGGGATGCGGCAAATTTCCTATAACTGAAGGGATGCGTCTCCTCAAACATCTTTTATTTATTATTATTATTATTCTTTTACTACTTAATTTCTGTTATTAAACCAATTCTCAAATTTATGGTTCAGCTTTGCTAATAAATTAGAATAAGTTTTTAGTAGAGTTTCAGCA
>NW_018175731.1:0-236 GCF_001263595.1 Phalaenopsis equestris
TGATAGGAGTGGGCTTCTCCCTCTCCTCATCACGACCATGAAGTAATAGCAAAGTAGCGGTAATTTTTGAATACTTTCACATCCATTAGAGTTCATTAGCAGGTGGAAACTACTCCCTCGCAGGAGCGGAGAGGCCTCAGGAAATCCACTTTCCTCCTGGTGAGGAATCTCATCAATGGGTATCTTTTCAAGAATTCAAGCCTTAGCCCCTTCTAAATCTTTCAACTGTGGTTTCT
>NW_018175732.1:0-236 GCF_001263595.1 Phalaenopsis equestris
ATTCTAGGCTAGATGTAGACTTCACCCTAGCTAACGATGAGCACATGTAGGTCCCACTGGAAGTATTTGAATTTCATGTACTACAATTTATACCACAGGCAGAAATGGAATCACAGGAAGCTTACACCCAAGATGGCAAAGTGGTCGCGAAAATGGCTGAATTGAGAGAGCGGATAACGAACGCCATTGTTCGATGTTGATTGGATGTCTCTTATTTATTTTATATAATCTATATT
>NW_018175733.1:0-236 GCF_001263595.1 Phalaenopsis equestris
ATTCACACTGATTGATGAGATCGAGTAGTTTTTTCACCACACTTCCTACTGCCCGAAGGTATTGACTCTTTAGATTTTCTTAGAAAGTTATGATGTCCTCATAGCTTGAAAACTTCATCGTAACATGGTATGTCATGACTAGTGCCTTGAATTCATTCAGAATTAATCGCGTCAAAGTTGACATTATAAGTTGGCTTCAACTGGAATTACTCCCAAGGCCTCTTTACTCTTGTTAG
>NW_018175734.1:0-236 GCF_001263595.1 Phalaenopsis equestris
ATTCACACTGATTGATGAGATCGAGTAGTTTTTTCTCCACACTTCCTACTGCTCGAAGGTATTGACTCTTTAGATTTCCTTAGAAAGTTATGATGTCCTCATAGCCTGAGAACTTCATCGTAACATGGTATCTCATGACTAGTGCCTTGAATTCATTCAGAAGTAATCGTGTCAAAGATGACATTATAAGTTGGCTGCAATTGGAATTACTCCCAAGGCCTCTTTACTCTTGTTAG
>NW_018175735.1:0-236 GCF_001263595.1 Phalaenopsis equestris
AGGTCTAGTTGTTGGCTACTTTTTCAGCACAGATTATTTATTGTCTAACCTCGTCTTTAGTTTTCTCTTTCCTTCAGATCTCTTTGGAAAAGAAGATGCGTAGCAAAGAAGATGTTCGTTCTAAACCAAATTGACTCATCCCTAAAGACGAAAACTCGTTCGAATGATTCCAATATGAATCGGTCGTTCAAAAGTTCGGTCCAAGCTCAAAATCATTTATGCGCAGAATTACGATG
>NW_018175736.1:0-236 GCF_001263595.1 Phalaenopsis equestris
CTTCCGCTTTCCAAAAAAGCTCCTCTTTCTTTTTTTTGGCTCCAACATGATTCAGCAATTCACGCTGCCGTGCGAACTGCTCCTCCGCGCAGCTTTCAAACTGAATCCCGCGAACACCTCCCGTGCGAATACCTGCGTCGACGCGGAACTCCGCATGAAACTCCTCCCTCGAATTCCCGCGTGCAGCGGGCTCCTCCCGCGTTTAGAGGGAATATTCCCTCTGGTGGAGATGGAAG
>NW_018175737.1:0-236 GCF_001263595.1 Phalaenopsis equestris
TCCCATAAATCTTTAATAGATATGAAACCTTTATTGTGATAATTGAAATAAATAATTAAATAAAAGTCAATAAAATAAAATGAATTTTAATGGATCTGTGTTGCTTCGAATCATTCGCCATTTCAACTATTTCTTCATAATTATAGCTCAAACTGGAGTAAAAAAAAAAAGAGCTAGTGAGAGACAGAGATAGAGAAGCAGAAGAGAGGAACTGTGTAGGTGACTTAGTGAAGGAA
>NW_018175738.1:0-237 GCF_001263595.1 Phalaenopsis equestris
TATCAGTAATTAGAATAAATTTTTGAACGTGTAAAAAATCATCGATTTTTTCGTCGGTTGTAGAGTTTTTTTCTGTAGTGGATGGTGATCTATGGTGTTTGGTAAGTGGTGGTCGACAGTGGGCAATGACTGCAATAGAGGGAGGAAGTCACCAGATATTCGATGCAGAAACGATACTGAGCTTTAGCTCACTTTAAGCTCTGGACTTCTTCTGACTCTAGGTCTAGGTCACTTTTG
>NW_018175739.1:0-237 GCF_001263595.1 Phalaenopsis equestris
AAACAAACAATGGGTTAAGACACCTCGTATTGGTTAGTCTGGCTGAAGGGGCGGCCGAGTCGCTTGGTGATCTCCTTCTTCTGCACGAGGGCTTTCTTGGAGGCGTAGCGGTTGGGATCGAGATGACGGAGCCCCATAAAGAGGACGAGGCTGCTCAGCGCAGCACTAGCAGCGTACAGAAACATCTCCTGCTCCAACCTCGCCTGCGAATCCTTCATCTTGCAAGCACGCGAGCGA